>NW_021939324.1:3255964-3338077 GCF_001715985.3 Manacus vitellinus | reverse complement strand
GGTACCCCCCGGGGCCTGGGGGATCCATTCCGGCTGAAAGCGGCTCCGGGGACAGGTGACCGGGGACTGCCGGCGCGGTTTACTGCGGCAAACGGGGGTGCTGCCAGATTCAGGCGTAATTGCCGGCGCGGACGAGTCTGTCCCTGCAGGGGCCGACGCGGCCCAGGGAAGGGAGGCTGTAGGGGAGGTGCCGGCCCCTGGGGCCGGCGCAGTCCCCATGGCGATGGGAGGAGGAGCAGGGGCGGTGCCTGCAGCCGGGGTCCCTGTCCCAATCGACACGAGACCCCCCAGCTCCGCTGCCCCCTTCCCCCTCGCACCCCGCTGTCCTTTATGGTCCGTACCGTCCCATCGGGTATGTGGGCGGCGCGGTCATTCCGACTGCCTCCTTTTGGTACGCAGGGTTTCCCATTCCGAAGGGAGGGGGGCAGCGTCCAGGGGTGTTCCCAGCTTTTGCCCCATACCCTCAAGAACTAGGCATGCCAAGGAAAAGTAAATAATTCTCGGGGCAGGGTCTTCCTTGCTATGACCCCTCAAGCGTGAAATGCGAAACTCGAGACAGTCATCTCACTGACACGGAGGTTTCTGGTGAGGAATCAAGTAGTAACTCAGAAGAGGGGAAACATCCCGTAGCAGAACCAAGAGCAGCAAACTGGTCAAAGATCTATAAGGGAAAGCAAGACAAGACTGACTCCCCAAAAAACCAGTAACTGCCAGGAATGCTACAGACACAATGTCCACCACAAAAGTTGTGGATGCAATTGCCAACATGATAAGGCAAATAATAGGTGTTCTTTCTGTAAAAACAAAGGATACTGGAGAAGGAGTTGTCCAGATTTGAAGAGAAGGGGATCGGAAGATTCTTCCCCAGCAGAACCTCTGGTTGTAGCTAAGCTGGGGGAATAGAAAAAACTATCTGTTGACCACTGTATTCTAAGACTGTTTCAGGCTCACAGCCTGTGAATGTCTCTGCCCTAATTCAGCTAAGGGGGCTGTGGGAAAAAAAAACGAAAGGGGGGGTACTCTTTTGTTCTGAGTGTGAACTAACAATGTGTTAGAAGTTGACTGTTTACAGAAAGTCCATTGCAGCTGACAGACCTGAAAGCTGTACCACCAAAACCCAGGGTGGGAGTAAAATGGGTGAAAATAACTTTCGTGCAGAAGTGAATGAATGCTTTAACAACTACAAGTGAGATACACCAAGACAAGGAATTTTGGACTGCAATAAGAATTCCTGAAATGGGTCAGGAGTAAGTAAACAAGAAAGATCAATATAGAAAAGCTTCTGACACGGTTAAAAACTATTGTAAGATCAGCCTGTGACTTCCAAAGGTGGTACATATCCAAGAATCAAAACAGTGCCATGACTGTTGTATTTGTTTTGTTATCTTCTGTCCTATGCTACTTTTAGGCTTCTCTTACTGTTAGTTTAATTGTAGAAGAATTGAAAGCTTACATTGTTTTTGCTACAATGATTGTTTTAAAGTTTGTAATGTTTATATTTGCATATATCTTGTCCCAGCAGTTTAACAGCAGTTTGTAAACACTGTTTGAAACATCTGTGTTTCCTTGGCTGCTGCAGCTTGTGAAAGAATTCCTCCTGGAGGGATGGTTTGATGGAAAGTCCACACAGGATTTCCGTGTGATTGTGAGATCAGATTTATATACCTGATGCCTCTAAAATGCTTTCTCACCCAGTGTCATCTAGAAGCAAGTGAACGCTGAGTTTCACAGAAGAGAAGTCCTGTGTTAGGGGGGAAAGAGGGGTAAGAAGGCGGCTGCAGCACTGCAACGGCACTGGTTCTGTGGACTCCCCCATGGGACTCTGAGACCTGATTGGCATCTTGCCTGCAATCTTTGAGACAAACTGGTAACATGGTTGTTGGGACAATTTCTTTAGATTGCTTAAATGGTTTGCTTAGAATCACTTCCTAGCTTTATTATAATATAGCTGTTTTGTTAGTATTCACATACACATGAGGATGCTTTTATCCATGGAAGCAAGAAGTACCTGCACTCCAACTCCATGAATTAAGGATGATCGACTGCAGTCTGGGGCAGACTGTGGCAGGATGGCCTGTCCCCTGATAAGGCCTGGAATCTGTCCAGAGAGTGCAAACTCCCTGTGATGAGCTACTGGCACTGCCAGGGTGCTGTTTGGTGTTACATCCAGATGCAGCCTGCTTCTGGTAAGCTCCTGACTGGCCTATTAGATCTGTGACTGGCAGTCAATCACTTTATATGATAAAAGCACAAGTTCCTCTCACACAGTCAGGATGAACGAATTCCAAGATTTGGGGTTCCTGTGAGATTGTCATCAGACAGAAAGTCACACTCCATCAACTTACAAAACACAAATAAGCAGGGTTTGTCAAGAAACATCTATGATGTGGGTTCAGGCCTTGCGTATAGCCATATTAAAGATCCATATACAATCCAAGGCAGAAAACAACATGCTCCCTACAACATGCTCCCTCTTTGCATAAAGGAAGGTTATTTTGCAAGATTGTTTAATAGTTTAAGCTCTGCTTTGCAGGAACTGCAGAGATTCATCATGTCATCTAGGCCTATGGGACTGGACACTCCTGTTCATCTGTTCCAGCCCAGAAACTGAGCCTATGTAAACAATGAGACCGAAACTCCCACAAGCCAAACAAAAGAACTGTTCCAAGTTCAGCAGACCATCTCCATCATGGTCAGAGTTGTTGGCAAAAGCTCTGGATTTGCCACTCAGAAAGAAGAAAACCTCTGTTCCTGAAACAAGTGAGGCAACAGAGACTGTTACAAGGACTGTTAAAATGATGTTTAAACTTTTTCTGTGTGTATTGTCTAATATCACCAGTAACTATGAATTGAGTTTAGCACCAAAATTTACATTTGGCTTTAGTAAAATGCACCCAATATTCTTCATGAATGTGACTGCTGAATTTGCACTATGGATTTGGCTGAAATTTGGCAACAAGTTTAAATTATATACATTGGGTAATTCCTGAAGATGTCTCATTAGGTTTACAGAGATATCTTCTACAGACTTACTTCATGGTTACCAAACTGGACCAGATATTCATGTTAGTTGTATATAGTGCTAGATCTGCATAATAGCTTGTTGTTAGTGTTGTAAATAGTCATCTTACTAGTATGATGTTAAGTCGTAGAGGCTAGACAAGATCTTTGAGTCTTGTCCAGTCTTTAAAGGGGGGACTGTTGCTGTGGAGTTTTTGATTTTTTAATTTTTATAGGCTTTAGAAGTAGTTATGTAGTGAATGTAGATTTTAAAGTAGCTGTATTATCCCTCACCCTTTAGCACAGTAGTTTATACATCTTCCCAACATTGTTCCCCTTCCCACATCAATTCCGTTAATTCCGTTAGCTTGTTTAGACTTCCCTCAAGACTTCCCTTAGGCCTTCATGCTGTTTAAGACCATCTGCACCCTGGCCTGGACAACAAGATACCACACAGGCACAGCGACCTTCAAACCCAGAACTTTGGAGGAGCTCCAAGGACTGGACGTGCTGTGACGAGGAGGAGGATGAGGAAGAGGCGGTCCCAGAGCCCCCTGCCTCAATTCCTGGAGGGGTGTGCCGGGGGGCGGAACGGGGCAAAACCAGGGGGCGGACAGACCTGGGATTGGATGGGTTAACACCTTAAATTGTGGAACCCCCTGAACACGGTGCGCGCAACAGATGTATTCCTGGAGCCTGGTGGCTCATTAAAGCTTTCTGCTTTCTTATCTTATACTCTGATTTGCCCCGGAGTCTCTTTTTCAGCCATCTCTTTAGGCAACAGCTCGAAACTTACACACACTACATGAGCAAGTAAGCAGTAGTGTCAAGGATGCCAGTCTTCAAGAGAAAGAAAACCAGCTTATGCAAAACATACAGCTGAGACCAGTTCATCACTGGATGGGTGTAACCCAAAACTGTGTATTCTATAGCCTTCCATGCCATTTCCCAGAAACTGTTATCAATGAACCATTTACACTATCTGCACATAGAACCTGACTCCTCAGGCTATAAACTAGGTGCTAAGAGGCCTGCGAGATAGGAGTTGCTCTTGTCCTCACACCCATTAAGGAACCCCCCACCCTGAGGGAGGTACTGAGCATTCCTGCCTGAACTGGAGGATATATAACCTTGGAGTCTTGGGACCTTTTTAACCACTTGTGGGATCCAGAGGAAGACTGCAGATCACCGCTCTCAACCAGCTGCAGATCACCGCTCTCAACCAGACTGCAGACCACCACTCTCGACAGGACTGCAACCACCACTTTTCAACCAGACTGTAACCACCACTCTTGACCAGACTGCAACAGCACTCTCACCAACAGGTTTTCCCCTCTCCTTTTCCTTTGGACTCAGGGGGCTCAAAGAACACCACTCTGTTCATGCCCCAGGGTGCTGGGTTATATATTTGGGGTTTGTGGGTTAAAACCAATTGTTTGTCTGCATAATCATACTTATTGTATTATTTTATTAAATTGTTATTCTGATTTATAATCTCTCTTTTGAGTTGAGTTCATTTCCTCTGCTGGTTTACCTTTAAACCAACACAAAGAGTCAGAAGGAAATGCACAGCCTGAACCAGGCATAGATGACCAGGGAAGAGTACAAGGATATGATGCAGCTGCGTAGGGATGGGATCAGGAAAGCTAAGGCTTGGAATGGGACTTGGCGAGGGAAGCAAAGAGTTATCAGAATGGATATTATAGGTCAGAAAAGAAAGGCCAAGGAGAGTGTTCCCTCCTGACAAATGAGAAGGGAATGTTGGTGACAATGGATATGGAGAAGGCTGAGGAACTCACAAGTTCTTCACCTCAGCCTTCACTGGCAGTCTGGCTTCCCACATCTCTCATGTTCCTGAACCTATAGCTGGAGGTTGGGGAAGTGAAGTCAGAACAGGTCCAGAAGAGGGCCACCAAGATGACCAGAGGACTGAAGCACCCCTCCTGTAAAGACAGGCTGAGAGTTGGGGTTATTCAACCTGGAGAAAGCTCTGGGGAAACCTCATTGCAGCCTTCCAGTACTTAGAGGGAGCTTATAAAAAAGAGGGAGAGTGACTTTTTACATGGGGTGGTAGGAGTATGACAAGGGGCAAGACTGAAACTGAAAGGAAAGTTTTAGGTTAGATGTCAGGAAAAAATTCTTAATCCAGAGGATAGTGAGGCACTGGAACAAGTTGCCCAGAAAAGCTGTGGACGCTCCATCTCTGGAAGTGTTCAAAGCCAAGCTGAATGGGGCCTTGAGCTACTTGAGCTACTAGTTAGTGGTTGGCCATCCGTCCCATTGCAGGAGACTTGGAACTAGATGATACTTAAGGTCCCTTCCGACTCAAGCCATTCTATGATTCTACATTTAGTATCTGAAGTTTTGACCTGACAATCATTGTCTTCATTTGGCATGAGCAGGCTCACTATAACACCTTGAAGCACCTATGAATTCAGATACAACTGGACATATCAGTATGAATTTGCAGACTAAGGCTATTACTTGCTCACATTTTATTAGCTGCCTTTTTTTGGAAATGGAAAACCACAGTGGAGAAGTCCATTTTAAGAAAAGAGAAATGACTGGAAAAGGACAGCTTGGACCCAGACAAAGGGAAAGTAACACAATACACACAGGTAGTATTAATAGAAGCAGAGACACAGTGAACAGTGAGCAACAGATGCAAATCACTGAATTGAGGGCTGAGCATAACAACAATTGCTCAGCTTCTAAGCAGGCTGTGTCCACCAGACATGGTCACAGGAATACTGAGACCTGTCATTTACAGTGGAGTTGACAATCCAAATGCAGCACTTCCTGCGGTGTTTGCCATAGGCTTGTGGAAAACCCTTGTTAGGCTGCCAGGTGGGGGATGGGACATGACCCACAACAGCTGATGGACAGCTACTTGGGAATACAGGAAGCAAGCTCAGATGTCTCCTCTCAGAAGGGGTTGAGATAATTTCTTAGCATTAGTCTGTAGGTCTACAATGTGGACAGTAAGCATGAAATCACATGACAGCAGACTCAGACAGATGTGTTTCAATATGTCCTCAGAATACTCCATAACTGCAACATGAAGATTTTAAAAACAGATGTTTCAAGAGAACTGTCAAGCAGGTAACACTGGGCTTTTCAACTAAGTTCCCTCCATGAGACTTGGTCCACGGCACCACAAATCTTTTAGTTTCTTTTTTAATCTGCAACTACCAGGCTATATAATTTACCCTCTTAATGTCAAGCTTTGTTCAGACTCACCATTCCCTCCCCTGTACCATCTCCCCAGTACATCTGCAAATACCTCCACATACAGCTTTGAAGTTACACAAAACATTTCTGTGATGGTAATGTTACCTATGGCTATCAGAAAATGAGAAATGCTGTAGCAGAGAAGACATCTCCAGGTATCATCAACTGAGCTGTGGTAATACAGAAATATCCTTTATGCTCATATACCTATTGGAAATGTTAGCTGCATATTTAGTGGTTTGGTCATTTCACTCCATTAGAAAACAGCACCCGAACATGTAATGATTAGAAGTGTATAATAAAAATGGATCTGTTCCTGTTTCCCCAATTTAATTTCCATATTCTGTGTTACACAACATAAAAATATTCTGCTATTATCACACTTCTATAGCTAGGGGAGTAATCAGAGAGGTCTGGAGCACTCCAAAACAGATGGACTAAAGGATTTAAGTATTTTTCATAGTCTGCAACTCATTGCCCTTCTATATGTCTCCATAACCTCAAAACTGCTGTTATCCCCCATTTTTTCCATTTTAAATACACAAACACACCTTTACTTAGCACTACTATAGCCAGAAAAGCTGCAACTAATTGGTTTATATCAGAAGGAAAATCTCGTAGCATAGTGATACATTGGATAAAAAGTTCACTGAAGAACATCCATATTGCAGAAAGAATCCAGTATCTTACTGCATTTTAAATCAGTATGTTTGGGTTTCAGTATAAATTGAAAAAACTCACCTCTAGCAACTCATCTGCAATCTGTAACCTGCCATCTTTTCCAGCTGCTCCATTAGGATCAATTCCCACTATAAAGACACTCATCCTGGATCGGTCTTTGTTACCAGCAAGACTAAGTCCCAGACCTGTCCTTCCTTTTTCCAGCTCAATCATGTGTAACTCCCCTGGTAGATTTCCATAGCGCTGCACGATCTTTTCTAAATGTAAAAGTGTGGGCAGCAGAGGTTGGATTTATATTAGAAAGTTTCACAAGTCACCTAGAGTCAAGATCAGTGTCCAGTGGGCAGTATCTGACAGAAAAATCACAAACTGGATGAGAAAATTTTCAGTGTAAACCACACCTTCTTTTAAGCTAAGCCTTAGGTGATTTACAATATTATTTCTAGTTTCCTGTTTTCCTTACAATTTCAGAAAACATTAAAACTTTTCCTAAAAAAAGACTTTTCACACATAAAAGCAATAATATTCTCTCCAGTAATGCCTTCAGGTAACAGAAACTATCACATCAATCATTGTCATCAGTTAATAGGAGTACAATGAAATTCTCTGAGTAGTACTACATGTGAAACAGCAAATTTAGACCATGGAGGAAAACAGAGATTGTAGTACAATGATCAAGAAAAAATGCGTTTCATATCTTACCATGACCAAGCACAACTAAAAGAGCAACACTTAACATCCAAACCACGAAGCACATGATAAAGAAGCAGTTCAAACAGGATGACCCCGCTCCCATATCTTATGCAGTGCTATTTTAACACCGAGTATTGCAAACATTATCACAAAGGATAAACTTACTCCAGCTGTAACCAAACTCATCCTCCTTCTCCACATCTTCTGGCACTCTGGTGGAACATGACTGTGCAACATCACAGCTCATTCCTGAAAATGCTGAAGGAGGGGGCAGAGGCAAATTACAAAGTGAAGTCTTTTCTGGTTCTACATTGGACTGACCGAATGCCTGTGGAGAATAAAAAAAATGCAGTGGCTAAGAAAATGTATACTCTGTGTAGGGCAAACTAGTATACAAAAACGTCAAAATGGTAATGACTATGGCTTTGAAGTTTAAATATCAAGCAACTGAAACTCTAAATTAATAACACAACACAGAAAGGCTGAAAGAGATCATAGACAGAAACAAACACCAGGCAAGGTAAGAGATAACATCACTCCAAAATGTATTTGGAAACAAACAAAACTCACAATAAAAGCCCAATTCAGTAAAGTTTTATGTGCCACTTTATATTTCTGAAAAAGTCTCTTACAAAGACTCAAGTGATTTTTTTTTTTAATGCTCTAATTGCAAAAGACTTATACCTCATTTTATTTTTAAAAGCCACTGCATATAATTTCTTCCTATCATATGCTTTGGAAGCCAAATACGAGGAAAGGGAAAGGAAACAAAAAACTAGATGCTTTCAACAATGCCTCCAGGAAAAAAAGAATAACTGGCATATTAACTGAAAGGAAAACTAAAAACCAAAATGAAACAGATGATAATTGACGAAATCTACAGTGATTGGACTTTTTCAGTCTTATTTACTAGTTTCCAATAAAGTGCACAGAGGAGATCAAACAAAGAAAGATACATATTAAACCACAAGAGACAGATACTTTTAGTCTTGATGTGGTCTATTCATATTCATAAAAAAGTAAGAAGTACAAACACACGACTACTGCAATGTAATGGTTAAATGCCCAAATCCGCAATATGGCAAGCCTCCGTTCAAGTAATTTCCCCTGAGGAATATGGACTCTGATCAGGGATTTCACTAAGTGTTTTTAATTTGTATGATTTTGTCTTGCTTAGAGTAAACATCTAAGCAAGAAATTTGTGTCTGAATATCATAATTCTGAAGCTTATGCATGCCCAAGAGACTTGATACTGGAAGATCAGCTATTGATATAAGCAACAAAAACTTTAAAAGAAAACCAACTATTTTTCCAACAGTAGAATTTTCAGGTGTGTTGCCCTAGCTTCATAGCCCTGTTCTCATCATTTCAGCTTTCACTACTTCCATTAGCAAAAGTCTGAATACAGTATTTCAGATTGTGTCTCTAGGTGCCAAAAACACTCAGATAATTTCTTCATCAAAGGCAACCGACTGAAATGAATAACAACGTACATCTTCCAAATTGAACGTGTTGAAAAACTTAGGAAGTTACCAATTTAGTCATATTGAGATTTAAGAAAGGTCCCATCTCCCAGTGAAGATGACTTATCTGAATTCTGTAACTCCAAAGATTTAAAGAAATTGCAAATGCCCTGTTTCAGTTCTCTCATTCTGCTTCTGCTTGAAAAACATTTTCCTTTCATTTAGGAACTTGTTCTAGGAACTTAACTAAGAAGTCATTAAATGTTAAAAGTGTGGGAAGTTTTCATATAACACCCAAACTAATAATTTTTATAAAAAATGCAAATAAATGCTATATGACTTCATATCTTTAGTAACCTTGTCTTATGCTTCCAATCTAAGACAATGTCATCCTGCTGAGATGATACCTAGCATCTCAAAACTGAAGCAGCAAAATTCTAGCAAAGACACTGTCACCCATCAGAATGAGAGTAGGGTGGAAACCCTATCTAGTAACATTCAAAGTGATTTTTCACAATCAAAATTCACGTGTCCACCATAAAGAAAAGTTGTAACATACCTCCACGTATCAATGAGGAGTGAAAGGGAGAGTAATTCTAGAAACACTATTTTTTCAGAGTGCTTCCTAGAGTTTAACTAGAAAGCTACATAATATACTGAAAAAATGAGGAAATACAGTGTTGTGGTGGGTAGACCTTGGCCAGTGGCCAGTTGCCCATCAAAGCTGCTCTATCACTCCCCTCTTCAGCTGGACATGGGAGAAAAAAACAAGATAACAGGCACCCCATAGTCCCCACAGCTACCACCACCTTGGGGGTAGAGAAGGTATGTGTGAGTTTTGATAATTCTAATGCCAGAACAATGCCTAATGTTGTAACAATGATAGCAGTGGTTTTTGTGACTAGTGGTATAGTTATAGGAGGGGTTTTTGTAGGGGAGATACACCTTGCCACGCAAACCGATAGCAAGTGTGAGAGCAAACCAGATCAGCAAACCTTACAGTAGTCTCTCTGTTTTAAAACCAGAATTAACATATTAATTTAGGGGTACTCTTTGCAAATGACAGTGTCCAAGAACAGCAAATTTAATGAAAACATGACTAAAAAAAGGTCAAGGACCTCTGGAAGATCTGTAAGGTATGGATGTATGGCTGCATCCTGACAGATTAACATTTATTAACTGCAGCCACCATAATCTGACTGACAAAAAATGCTTCTTTCCGTACCTTTGTACACATGTACCTAAATCTGAATATTTCTGAAGGAAATGCTGAAATGAAAGTAAAAGCAAGGCTCCTTTGTGGGAAGGGTGAAAAGCATGCTACAATGCCATTTGTGTGGAGGGGAACACATCCTGCCTCCAAAACTCAACCTGACGCACGTGCACAGCCAGAAGCAGAGGCTGGCCTCCACAGTTTACACACACATAAGACACACATAAGACTTTTGCTCCCTGAATCGGGCAACACACAGAAAACCTAAAATACTTTAACTCATGAAATACTTTCAGTGTGCCACAGCACAGTATTTCATTTAAAATGCAAAGCATCAGAGAGTACATGAACCAATTCGGCTACCAGGGTCACTCTGATCACAGCCAAGCAAATATTGAAAATGGCAGCAAGTCTGGAGCTTGAAAAAATGAAGGCACAGGCAGAGGAAGAAGCAGTACTCTGGAAGGTATCACAGGCCATGTACAAATGTAGAGCACACATACAGTAGGACCCACTGATGGGAATCAAGACAAACCTTGAATGGTGTGGGAGCAAAGGGGTTAGTTGGGAAACAACGGAAGGTAACCCTAACTGGATTCGATACCTCCTACAGTAACAGAAAACAGCAATCCACATGTTACAGCACCTTTGGCAATACACAGTACTGTTAATGAATAACTCGTTTTCAATTATGGATTCATTTTACTAATTGCAGCAACTTTATTAGTTCTATTTATAAACAGACAAAAGTATTTAATGGTTATTAAGGACCCTGATTCAGCAAAGTAACTTACTGTACATGAACCTTAGTTCAGCAAGAGAACAGAGATGACAAAAGGCCATTCTTATATTAATGCTAAAAAAGAAATTACGCAGAAACTGCAAGACCATTATGTATTCTTTTAAAATATGTGCAATATTTTTCAGAAATACTTTTGAAAATATAGAAAATACAAGCCATCATTTATATTACATATCTGTTCCCTTTCCTCAGATACAAAACTGTAACAAACATGAAAAACAGTTTTAAGAACACACATGCAATTATATACTACATGTATTATCACAGATGTTCATTGCACATATGATGTATTTGACAACATGGGAAAACAGAAGGGCACAATCACTTCCAAGATGTAAAACCAGCTAGAAATTATTTTATTAAATCAGAAATGCATGCAAAGAAGAATTAAGCTTTTATTTATTACTGTGTTAGAGGGTAACTCTGTTCCCATTGTGAACAACATGCAGTAAGCACTAATAACCAAAAAAAAAAAAATCTAACTTTTTTAATATTTCCAAAGATGTCAGCATCTTGTTCATGGTGCATTAAAAGATTTTTCAAGAAGTAGAGGGAAAATATTTTCAGCATCATAAACTGAAAGCTGCTAATGTTTGGATTATTTCATGCAAAAATAAAAGTAAGATATTAAAGTTGTAAAGTTTTAACCACGTAAAAGAAGTACATAGCAGCAAAACACTTCACACACTGATGAGAGAGTTACACCCATGGGGATACTTTAACATGTACCACAGGGACTGATCTTGTATTTGAGAACCTACTCCTTTGGTTGCTCTGAATAGCTCAGATTTTGTAGTTATGACTAATAGAGCTGGCGTTTTCCACTTCTCTATAACTTTCCTTTGTGTCATTTTAATTCCCACTCTCATCAGCATAGTATTTTACCCAAACTTGTATAAAAGAATTTGAATGCAGGGAGACACAAATGGCAAAGAAGCACACATATTGTGTTTGGTGAGTCAAAAGCAGACAGTGTGTCATCCTCCCACCTTGCTGGTGTTGAACTGAGAAGAATCAGCAAATGGGTTAGTGCTGCTGAAGACACCTGGCCTACACAAAACACTGTTCTGCAGGAAAGATGGAGAAGAGTTCTAAAAGGAAAGCATAATAGAAACTAAGCAAAACCAATTTTAAATGAACCCTTTATACTCATGAAGCAAAACATATTTATGTAGTTGTTTGGGCTAACTAAACAAGGTCCACTTCCTGCACTTTGCTACAGATAGGTGAAAGTGGGCAAAACTGTATTTGCTCTGTGTTTCTATCAGCTTTGTTTAGCATAGCATAGAGGAAAAGCATTGATGCTCATATCTGTTCTCTACTCTTCACAAAGTACAGCAAGTAGAGAATTGAGTAGCACAAAGATAAGTAAATTTATGTGCTATTTGTACAATTTTGTACAAGCATATTTACTTCGCAGAAGAGAAGGTTTAGTAATATTAGGCATCTCTAAGCAGCTTTCAAATCTAATAATGACTTTTACTGAACACTTTGTATATGAGTGCATGCACCTATAATTGCCTGAATTTATAGTTTATTGAAACTAAATTCTCTGGTCTTCTGTTTTAGCGATGGAAGGTATTTCCTCATTATTATTTAACATGAAAACAGTTTACACATTTAGACGAAATTAAAGGATGTAATTTGATCATTTATATTCCTTACTCAGTTTTTGTACTGTACTCTATTTTGAGATCAAAACAAACTTAATTAAAAAGGACCAGCTCTGATCGCACAGTTTGTTGGGAATATACCATGTATACATGATACAGATGTATCCATCTGTCAACAGCCTACAAGTCTTAGGTCTGTAAGTGAAACACTGTGGAAAACAAGAAGTATGGTAAATGGAATGTGAAAAGCTTGCAGGATCGTTTATATCGAGAGTAATTTAATCCAAACGTACACTGTTGTTTAAAAATTTTCTTAAAGCATTTTGCTTTTTTCTAAATGCTTCTGAAAATAGTAAATGCATCCCTAAAAATTTATTTTCAAATACTGTATTGCAAAAAAGTAATGTAATTTGATAAGACAATATAGGTCTTGACTTTACTGTGTCTTCAGCAGTGAGAAAGCAATGCCATGCATGAACAAGTTTTCTCACTGTCAAGTCACTCAAAGTCAACAGACTGTACCCCTAAGGTACAGTAAGATTTTTTGTTTACACACGTCTTTTAGAGAAGTTTGCAACAAGTAATTTGTTACTGTAATGATCCTATTACACTTTAACACCTGCATTTGTCATCTGCGTAAAATTTTAAAATGTATCTTGATGGAATTTTAGGAAACTAAGAAAAGCATCACAAACCTTACATATATCAACAGTGAAATCCTAGTAAAAGAGGAAACAAATGTCAGCTACAGTCATTCAAAAGCTTGCCTTTTATATTTTTCATGATGGCATGGTTCCTAAAATACTAGTCCAAATTCTAATCCATGCAACAGTATTGTGTCAATATGGACTGACTACTATAATAAAATATGGAGCATTTGAGTTTGCCTGAACAGTTCAGTTTAGCATACCTTCTTGCACAGAATAAGAAAAGCAAAGGTTAAAATAAAGGGCATTTTCCCTTTTGCTGTTTTTTTTATTCAAATCAAAACCTAAATTAACAAGATTTTTTTTTATCTTTTTTTTTCTTTTTTCAACTAACTTTTGTTCATAATTTTATTAATGTGTCCAAGATGCTAAGGTATCAGAAACTAGCTAGCATTTCCTATAGCACAATGCTGTAGGCATAATACTATGGCATCATAATCACAGTGACATTTTATTTCTTACTCAGAAATAACCAGAGCAGTATTGGTATGAAACACGGACTCAGTGGGTAACTCCTTATTAGCAAAATTATCCTTTGCTTAATTAGCTATTAGCAAAATAGCTTTTCAAAGCCCATTTGCATTACTTGGACTATTCTGGAGTACTCAGGATCTCTTTATCTGCTAGATAAGCCTGAATGAAAAAAACAAAGCAGAACTAGACTCCTTAGCTACATATCACTTGAAACTGACTTCCTGGCTAAATACAACCTGTATCATATTAAATATAGCTACTCTGTGCAGGCAGCTAGCTATTTGGGTGACTGCACATGAATGAAACCAGGAAATTTCCTTATAAGATCTCATTATAAAGTACAGATGCAAGTTTCAAAAGATGAAGATAATAAATATAATGCCATTTACAAAGATCACAATGTAATGTATGTGTACAGCAAGAGCAATTGCAATGTTTCTTCTTACAGAGAAACAAGGGTTTGTTAGTACAGTCAAAAAAACCCAGCAAGCTTAATAATTTGAAAATAGAACAAAGAACTACAATTAGAAATAAGAAAGGAGCATTCTCTAAACAAAAGTAAGTTGTGATAAAGTAGTGGCATCACTCCCATCCCAACCTGGCCTAAGCATTCAGCAGTGGCAATTCTGTTCATATCACAGCAAACACAAAAGCCTTATTTTAGTAGTTTGAATATCAAAAATCAACATTCAACAGAGCTTTTTCATGCAACTTTACCTTAGATGACTGACGATAAAATGGGTTAGTAGTTTTCTGCCCACAGGGAGCAGAAGCTGAAGAAGGGCTATAAAGAGACTCTGGCTGGGGAACAAGAGTTATGAGACAACTAGTAAATAAACATGCAGCTTACACAGACTCTACAAAGAGGAAGTTTAGTTTCTAGTGATGCAAGCAACTTATATTAAAGCTCAGTAGCTTTTGTCTGCAATGTCCATGCAGCTTAGTGACAGAAAACTTCTGTGTACTTCTAGGTCCTTTCATTAATGTCCAAAGAATTTTTTAACAGGTGCTGTATTTCTGCATGCGCTCCTCAGACACGCTGTCAATCTCTAAGAGTTGGTTTTAGTTAGACTCCTACTCTGCCCCCCAACAAATTATCTTTCTTGAGGCTTTTCAAAATAGTTTGTGGACGGCGTGATGGAGGGTAATTCCAAATCCAAATCGATTTCATTCTAAATGGAAATAATACTTAAATCAAATCTTTGTTCCTAAAGTAGCTGAGATGGCACTTTCAGGATTAAATATCCCATTCCCAAACACCACCATCTTGAACATTTGTTTCATTTATTACTATGTATTACATCTCTTTCAATATTCTTAATGCTTACCCTTGGTCTGCTTATAATGCTCTGTACCATAAAGACTACAGGATTGCCTGCCTTCCGTATGGCTTCCACAGCTTGTTCATGGCTGGCATCTCTGAGGTCAATTCCATCCACCTGTAATTGGAAGGCCTCATCTTAACATTGCAAGAAGCTACAAGAATCATGAGTCAGTTCTGAGTTTTGGTTAGGAAACTTTGACTAAAATCTGAGCCCAAATCTCTGTTTCTAGTGGAAAGCTTTCTACTAACTTGGCCTAAAGTCCCTCACACACAGGTTTGAGATTTCCAAGAGCACTGAAAGGACATTAAATAAATATTCTCTTATTCTTCTGTTTTAAAAACAGGTTTTTCAACATTCTTGGTTCAGCCTCCATTCATTTTTTCCACAGGCAATATAACATAGCAGATATGATAATCTGAAGACAGTGGTAGTTTTTGCCAAATACTGCTTCCTGTAAATTCTATCTCAGAGAAATCTGTCTCCCAGGACTTTATGAGATTTACAAACAGAAACTTAGGTGCTGTAGAGTCTTTCACAACGTTTTTTTGGGGGAGTTGTTTGTTTGTCTGTTTGCTTTTGAAAAGCAAGATAAGACCAATTTTAGCTACTAGGCACTTTCTCCAGAAGTCAAATTTTTAGGTCAGAGCTGAAAAGCTTCCTCTCTTCTAGAAGAAGGCACTTACAAAGGATGGCTAAGGATAAATTTTTGCCTGGTTGTTTTTCTTCATGTCTTCATGTATATTGGTGCGTGAAAAAAAATTGTCAAGTAAGAACAATGTTAAGGTGAGGTTAGCATCAGTAAAGTATTCTCACAAGGACCACAACAAAAGCTAGAAGCTAACACAGAAAGGTTATTTGTTAGTGGTAATTTTTGCACACAAAGTTATATGACTTTATATGACAACTTTTTAATTGTCTAACTCTACTTTAAACTTAACCATTCAATGTAAATAAGAGACAAAAAGAACCTGAGAGAAATTCTAAACCTATGAGGAACTGAACAAAGGCTCTCCAATTCCCTGTGTCTGAAATACTGTATGCAATAGTGGAGATAAAGCTCAGATATTTCACAACCTGAGAAACTGAATAATCCATTCAGAAACAGTCACATTAACACAACATTTTAATTTCACTCACCCATTCCAACTTCTGCAATTATCACTGTCAGAGCCAACTGCACTCATAAAAATCCAGTTATTAAAATAAAATGACTATTTTTATTTTGTGGCCATCAAGCAAAATTCCAACTCCCGTCTTGTTATAACAAACATCTTGTTATAACAAACATCTTGTTATACAAAAAACTGTTCCATCCTATTGAAGAAAGTGCTACTTATACTAAGGTATTATTTCAAGATCCTTGATAGGGATCTTGTAGCAAACAGCAAACTGCAGCTCAGTGCCACTGTGTAAAGCAAGCCCAGTTTGATCCAGAATCACCATCTCCGTCACCCCCCTTGTTACATTCTTACTGATGGACAGCCAGCTAAGGACATCCAGCAGGATGGAGGGCAGTTCCTAAGAGCCTGATGCTGGAGACAGGGTAATGCCTGACACTGATAATCATCACAGGGAAGACCTATTCTTTCAGCACGTTCATTCTTCAGTATCTTTAAGCAAGAAAGCAAAAGTGGCTGTATGAACACAGGACTGGCTACGTAGAAGAGAAATCTAGATAAATCCCTTCATGCAACACCAATGGCTACCTCACCCTCAGGCATGGACACAAGTGTACTTACTTTCCCAAACATCAAACCCAGATTTCTTCATGTCAGGAATTAAAAAAAAAATGTGTCTCCCTTAATTACTGCACAAGATGCATAAGAATGATGTGATATGATTAAGATTTAAGAGGGAAATAAGCTTGGTATTTATTTGCATGATCTGCACTGGCCATTTCTGTTGCTATCCAATAAGCAATAGTGAAATCTTTTAGCTTCACCAAACTTCAGCTTTTTCCTACACATGCTGGCTTTAAAACAGGCAGGTTGAACTGCTGGCTTTGTAGTACCCTGCTCACATAGTCAGTCATCTATGCTTCAGGTTAGATATTCAACTTAACAGACAGCTGACTGCACATAAACATCAGCAGATGGTAGCACAGTCTGCATGGCTCAAGTGGTGTCAGCTGGAGCAATTACACAGCTGTCAGCCCAGAACTACAAATCCATCTCAGCGGCTCCTGAGATGCTGGGGGAATTGCAGCAAAAGGCATTCAGCTGGTACCTCTACAATCCGATCTCCAGTTTTCAGAGTTCCATTTTTGCCGGCTGGGCTGTCTTCCAGGATATGCTTGATAAAGATCCCTCTCATCACTTCTCCATTACTCAGGCGGCTCCCCATCCCTCGTCCTCCAACAATGCTGATCCCCAATGACTTGCTAGGCTCTCTCCAGAGTTCAACCCTGTTGGGAAAAAACAAGGGCCAAAATAAATAAAAATCTGTTGTGATTATGACAATGCTGCACACTGAATACACCTGGATTTGCACAATTATTTTAATCTAAAATAACCGTCCTTGCAAAGTTTTGTTTTTCAGTGGGAGTTATCGTCTGAATTGCTCAGCAGGTCTGTAATTGAGTCTAGTGTTGGTCACTTTATTTTGGATTCTGATAAAAACTTTGAATCCTTCTATTCGTCTCTTCTTTCTGGATCCCAAAGAATCAGCCTGGGATAAGTAAAGATAAATTACTAAAACAATCAAGACACTGTTAGATTTAGCCCAATGGCAGTAAAAATCAACTCCTGCAATGCACAACATACATAATTGCAGCAATTCTGCTGTTTTCTTACTCCTCTTAAAATATACTATGTGTTTCAAAATTTTTATATTTCATATGACATTTTATTCTGTGCAACTAGATCTGCACTTACTTTCTGGGCTGGTTCCAGTTACTGAAAGCTGCATTTTGAAATTCACTTTCTTCTCCCTCCCCCTCTTCACGTTCTGGAAGCTCTGAGAGTTCCCTAATGATAAACAGGAACATGCAATTCATTTTTAAAGAACTCATATAATGATTAGATTTTTCTGAAAAATTTCATGTATTGAATCACCCTGCCAGCACTAGAATTTGTACACAGGATTCACATAAGGATTTTCTTCTTCAGATGTCTGTTAGAATACATTTGGTGTTTGGGGATTCCCCATTCACTTTTTTCTGCAATGAAGTCGCTATCCACAACCACAGAATAAAAGACTGTGCAATTTGGAACAAGAACCAAATCAGAGCTAAAGGTAATTATTGACTGTTTTCAAAATGGAATAAATAACAACAACAGCACTTAAAAAATGTTACTGCTTTTGGAGATGAATTTTAAAAAAACCCAAATATTATTAGTCACTTTGAAATTTTGGACTGTAACTGCAATGAATTTTTGAAACTCAAGGAAAGGATGGCAGAATTAGTTCTTTCCACTTACATTCTGGGAAGACCATCAATACTAAATTCTTATGTTGAAAATATTGAGTATTTGTGGCAACATGTAAATCAAACTGTGTGGTATTTAAGAGAAATTTAGGATGAAACAGAATTCAATCTCCTTTTTGGGCAAATCAAACAGTATGAAACAGACCAAACCTTGAAAAAATGTTCAAAAAATTTTCTAGAACAGCTTTTTATTGTAATGGCTGCTGGTCTGAAGAAAATCACCCATTTTTCATCTCTTCCAAACCAAAACTTATCTTCCCAATATAAGTAAAGTGTATGGGAAGAGCTGCATCTGAGAGCTCTGTGGGAGAAAACCATAAGCCTTTTGACTCACCTGACAATATGTGATGGAAAAAGTTCAGGTGGCACAGCTCCCTCTGTCTCTTGTCCCAAACCGGCCCTGTACTCATCTAAATTTTCTGCTGGCACATATGTAATACTGCAATAAAATGGGACATGATTAAAGTAGCATGAGGACTGCCGGTCCTCCCTTTGGTGGGTGTGAGGTATGGATATGAGGAAGCCACTCAAGACTACTTCATTGACTTCAAAGGCACAATGCAAGTACATTGGGAGTAAGCTGTTATATGAATACCTTATGACTTTGCAACAAATACGCATTTATAGTCAAATTAAGTAGCTGAACAGCACATATATTTCTGTAATTAAATTAAATGGTGCTTGAACAGTGACAAGAGTATTAACAGAGACAATCCAGCTTCAGTTAAATAGAGAGTCCTCAAGGAAAGACAAACACTGAAGGATCTGTGAAGTTTGAGGCACCATTACCACACTAAATGACTGTTGAAAATGTTTCTGAAAGTTGGCTTGTAGGAGGTTTTGTGCTTTCCTATGTGGTTTTGTATTTATTTTGTCCACAGATTTGGACATACAAATGTGTTACAGCATACCACCTATGCTCCAGGGAGCAATCCCCTGCTCAACTCCTTCCTCCACCCCTTCATGCACTTCTAGGCAGTTTGGGACAGTTAGATAGTCATGTTTCACCAACCAAATGACATGCAGACTCTACTCGATGTTTGAATGCCAGAAACAGAAATGGTCCAATAGACTGGGGAGGGGGAAACAAAAGAAAGGAAAAAAAGATTAAGACATGAAGAATAGTTCTTAAAAAACTCTACTCTATAGGCAAAAGGATACCATGATATAAACAGGGCTACTTAGATGGCCCTCCTTTAATGACGCTTTGTCTTCTTAAAAGCATCTAGTTGTACAAAAAGCAGCTTATTATCAGATCCAAGTCTGCCAAGAAGTAAGGTTAACGGAAAAAAGACAAGGGAAAAAAAAGTCTGTCTACTCATACATTACATTGTTAAAAGAAAAATTAACATATTTCCCCACAGAAGAGACAGAGGAAAAAAAAAAATCTGGACCACTTCACAAGGATGTGTAAGCTGCTGAGGAGAGACTCTTTCAGCTCTGAGGCTCGAACCTGGAGCTGTCTCCTGTCGGTCATTCCCTGACTGAAGTTCTCTGTCTGACTGTATCACTTTCCCAAAACCCAGAGACCTCCTGAAGAGGAAAAGTGAACTTCCAAACCCTTAGGGAGTCCCAAAATGCAACAGCAGCTAGAGAGAGAAAGAAAGGAGCTGAAAAACTCTGAATCGTCCTGAGAGCTGAACCAGGATGGAATGCAGAGGAGGTGGCTGTGCCCTCTGCTGCTGCTACTACGTTAGCAAGCTGAGAAATAGCTCTGGTAAGACTGAACTGAAAGCTGCCTTAAATGCTCTAACCCAAGAGAAGTGAAGGTCTCCAAGAAAAATCCCCCGAAAGGCTCGGCTCGGGGTTGGAATTTCCACAAAATAAAAACAAAAATCCTGACTGCCATACTTAATCTGCTGCCTCAGAAAAATGAAGGACACTAACCAGTGCCACAAAAAACTGAAATGTAGGAACTGTGGCCTGAGGAGTGACAGAAAGACTTTTCTCTTTTCTTCTTAGACTTTTAATGAAGGAAAAGAGGAATTTAATTCAATGTAAAAATATATATATATATGCATGTATAAATAAACCTTCGTAAATATTTTCCCCTTCCCCCAATAACGAATGGTTGTGTTTTGTCTGAAAACTCTCCACATGAAGTGAAGAAGATATCAAGTCCATACCATCGATAAACCCTCTCACAGGGACAAACTGTGGGAGGGGGGCTTGAACTTAGAAATTAGATTCTTGAGAGTTTCAAACCACCACACTGTCACACCCTGACTGCCACTGATTCCCCCTCTCACTGGTTCTCTGCTGGATACAGCAAGCATCAAACAGCAGCTCAAATGAACTTTTATATGACTAATGCTGTCACTTCAAAGCGCTCTACCAAAATTATCCTAATGATCACATTTATTTGTCATCTTTGTCTGTGTCTCAGCATGTTCCCTACCTCCTCTCACATTTACCACATCTAGAAAAGTGCAAAGAGGGTCATAATGAAAGTGCTGAACAGAAGGAACTCCACAGCTCTCTAATGGAAATTTATGAAACATCCATATTATCACCAGCTTTTCCTTCAATCTCCTCCAGGTTCTACTTTGGCCCTTTTTTCAAGCACTGAAGTGTTACTATGCTTGACACAAAGTATTTTCCTTTTGAAGTGGTGGGAAGTTAGCATACATTAGAAAACAAACACTCAGCAGAAGGTCACTGACTCTTATCTGTCTTTCCTGAGGGCATTCTAGCACTAGGAAGGACTAATGACATGCAGCAGTTATTCTGTGAAGACCCAGCAGTGAAACATCAAGAAACAAGAGAGGAAAGAACTTTTGAAAATAATCACTACTACTTCTTAGCCACCTCAAAATCCAGGTGTGTTGAAATATAGCAAAGTGCTAGTACTATGCTCACAAAACTCTCACAGGTCAAATGCTGATGCAGAAGCTCCACCCAGTAAGCCCATAAGAATACCTTGCCTCTACAAAAGCTACAAGATGTGCAAGCTGCATTTCAATGTAAGAAAATGTAACATTCATTAAGTTACATTCATCAGTTTCACCCCAATCAAATTCATCAATTTTCACCCTATAAAAACAAGTAGGAAATAATGTATTTTCCCTTGGCAGACAGCTGCAGTAAAATAACCCAGAACTGCAAACAATGTTTCTGCTGACTGGAAGGCTCAGACAATTTCCGTTATGCTAAACTGCAGCTGTTCTAAGTATGGAAAGGAGAATGGCACACTCCTACAGAAGAAAGGAATAAGCCCAGATCCAGCCTGGATGTATACAGCAGAATGTGATCTCTGACAGTACAGTGACCAGTATCTATCAACTCTTGTCTAGTCCTTTTGTGCAAGGGGCACACGGCAAGCAATTATGCAGGGTGCCAAGGTTCAAAGGTAGTAGTAGTCCTTACCTCTCCTATGTCAGCATTAGAGGTCAGCTAAGGGTGAGGCAAACCATGTGCACTCCAAGTTCTGTGATATCCTATTGTTTCATATGATTTAGTAACTGATATTGTGCTGGAACATTTAATAGGTGTGACACAAAGGATGCTCTTAAAGAGCCTCATACGCTACTTAGTAACATCTCCCAAAAGCTGCCTTACCTTCCCTTTCTGTGTACAGCACAGGAGCTAAGGAGAGAAGTTCACTCCACCATTTTTAAAAAAAGCATCTAAAATTAAGCAATTGAATTACCTAATTGATTTCCACAGATGGAGTAAAATTTAGATCATCTCATTGGGAGTTGTTACATATTAGCTCTTTGGAAAAATACATTATTTCTATTCTAGCGCTTAACTACAGTTTGAATAGCGTATTATAAAGCACTCAAAGGAACATCCAGTGTGTTTTTAACTGTTCATTCTTATCTACAACTAAATTTCAGTAATGCTTCAGCTATTTCACAAATATAAACCAGAACACTTGCATTTTGCAAAAAACAGCATAGAAAAGAAAACTAAATTACATGGATCAAATACGTGAAAAGTTACATGCTGCGTAGTTCACCTTTGTTTCTTGCTCATGATTTCCAAAGTTCAGTTAATTGCAAAGGTTTCCCTACCTTCTCTTTTTATCTAAGCTGTATTATTGATGTGACTGTCCTCCTCACTCTCTCCTTTTGCATGTTATTGTAATGAAATTTATACTTAAAAAACCTCTCTCTGCTGTAAATTACAGTTTTAGGAAATATGTATACCAGAAAGTAGTCTTTGCTATGAGGCATTCAACTTGATTCTGCCTTCTGTAACACTTGGCAAGGTCACACTGTATTAAAGACCTTCAATTTACATGAGGTTTTTCCCTGTTTAACATGAGCAGACGTGCTTTTCCCTGTACTCATGAGCAGACACTCCCCAGTTATAAAATCCATCACTTGCTGGATTGCTACTGTAGCTCACTTGGAGGTCACAGTGAGGTCTGATGATATCCAGCATCATCCTGAACAGGTCAGCCTGTGACTGGGATGATGAGGGGCCCAGAAGAAGTGCATCGGGCTCCTCTGACCGACTCTGTTGAACCTTGTGCTGTACAGTGGAAATAAAAATCCACTCTGGCACCTGAATGGTTTGTCTCCAAAACAGACTGGCAATTGCCTTGATACAGTTACAGGGAAGACAGTAAGAGTAAAAAATGCCAGAAAACAGGGATGAAGACACAGAAAACAGGAAACAAGTAAATTACTGTTTTACTTCTGAGCTGTATTTCCTAGCTGCAAGAAAAGTTGAAGTTCAACAACTTCAAAGGAAAGTATATGACGGGTTTAACCATCTCCTCTTTTTCACAGCTGTATAGCTTGAAAGAGAAAGTGTTCTGGTCTTCTTTCTTGAGAGATATAACCACTTCTACCCCAGAGGTATGCACTAGCAACTAAAGCAGTGACAATGGAAACACCAGTGGTTGTACATATGAAAGTATCTTGTAAATATGACACCGCATGCAGTACAGAGGAACATTTATCACATGCTTGACTTAACAGCCACACAAAACCTTGAAACACCAACAAACCAAGTAACGAAGTATGGAAAATGTTCAGGACACATTACTCGAACAAACATTTAAGGTTTACTTTGAACCTCTTTATACATGAAGTAAAATGTAAGTGCCACAGAAAATATGACACTGAGATTAATCCAGATATCAGTACAAAGTACTCGTGCCAATTCTAGCAGTGAACCTTGTACACATACACACACATGCACACGTGCTCTGAGCACATCTTGGGTGGCCGCCACAAATAAAATTTAAAAATATTAGCCATAATTTTTTAGAATACAGGTATTTTCATTTCAGACTTAAAAAGTATGCTCCAATCTTCAAGTTGAAAACCATACATATAAATACGAGTATACACACACACTCATATCCTTTTTTAATCAAAAAAATATATATACATCCACATGTGCAGCCACATGTGCATGCACACACGAACATACACAAGGAAAGAGAGAATATGTACCTATATCTGGATATATCCCTGACATTACTATTGATGTCATAAAAGCATGGAATGATTTTAGAGACAAGTTGCAACATAGAGCCATAATGAGTGTCTGAATTGCCAATACTCACACATAACAGAGGGCCTGATCATCAGCAGGTGCTGGAGAAGATCTAGAATGTGAAGCATACGATGCAGCATCTTTTTACAATGGTGTTAACAAATGTTAATGTCTCATGCTGAATGTGAGAGGTATATTTATGTAGTTAAAAGTGTGAGCTGCTTTTTTTTTGTCCTTTTTTTTTTTCCCCATTCCACCTCTGCTTCATCCCAGAAAGCATCTGCTCTTTATTATTGTCTATAGCAGTGATTATTAACAGGCATGGAAAATGGAATTGCAATCTATCTTACTTCTTGATTAGAAATTCATCCCCACACTTCAGTCAGGTGAATTCTAATACACCTCTAGTAATTATCTGACAGATGTTACAAGCAGCTGCTGCTGAGCACAAAACACTGGCTATTATTACAGAAATATAAAAGTTCCTGGCAAGGTAGAGTGAGACATGGAACAGAATGCATTGTGGTAAGGCCATACATCTGGTTTACCACACATGAAGGGGAAAAAAATTAACTACCCAAATCTGAAGCTCAGATTGCTGGTTCTTGACCTATTCAAAATCAAATTTCCTTTAATAAAATTTAACAAAGCCATTAAATGGCCAGTAATAATGGCTTTGTATTTTCTCTGCAAATACTGTTTGCTGCTGAAATACAGCTCTGACAGTAAAGTATTCCTACTTAATCACTTTTTGGGGGCAACCTGCTAGCCAAAAGAAGCTCAGTCTAAAAGTCAAGGTGCCAATACTGCGATAAGGACAGAGAAGAACGATATCTCGATGGTCACATCCAAGTGCTAGTGTACCTTTGCTTCCTAAGGACGACACTAAAGAGATCCAATTTAAATATTTGAAATGCTGGCCCTTGTTATCACAAATGCTGCAAGGTGATGCACCACATTAGCTCTGAATTGACATATACAGATGTGTGTGTGTGTCTGTGTGTGTATCCCTCCCAGAAGACATGAATTATCAGGACATAATGCTCCTTATCTACAATTTCTGATTTGGGACATTATCCACTCACTTTAAAACCTTATTATAGTAATAAAATGAAGAACATAAATACAAAAAACCCCCCACAAAAATCTTAATTAAAAATATGAATAGCATCTGCCCCTTTTCTGCAAAATCTTTCAGAAAGAGGATGCACTTTTCTCTGGAAAATCTGAATATTCACATCTAAGGCAAGATTTTAGTATTTCCAACGTATCTGCAAAAGACTATAAACAAAACTTAAGTCAAACAGTGTAAAACGCAGCAGCTATAAAAGAATAAGCACAAATAATGAACACATCTGTATTTGATCATGTAACTACAGCACTAATAAAGGACTCCTCATAGAAAAATGGTGCTGCAGCAGTTGTGTATCTAAGCAGATATATACACACACATTCACATGCACATACCAACTGATATCAGTCACGACAGTTAGAATTACAGTTTGGAAGCCTACAATAATAACCAAGGACACATTTTATCAACACTGACTCATGTCAGTATATAAATACATGACAACATTGACAATAATGTAATTCATTATATGAGCAAACCCCTTTTTTTCAACAATATTACATTCAATCATAATCCTAAAGGCATGACAACTATGGGGCAGACAATTAAACCTACAACCCACAGTGAAGGTACTTTGACCACCTGTTCCCAAAACGCCAGGTCTCTTCAAAGTAGAATACTTCTGCAGAAATATGGAATGCCCAGCTGTCCAATCTGAACTGCTAGAAATCACAACTGCCTGGAACCACACTGGGATTGGACTGATCTCTTTCAAAGCCACCATCTTAAACAAGTAGAGGCTTTCTATTACCCACAACTCCATTAATCCCATTTGTTTATCTGACCCAATCCATGTTACCACAGGTCTGAGAAAACCAGCCACTAGGTTTTGAAGTTGCAAAGCCAGCATTGGCAATTCTACAGCACCATCCACAGCTTCAGGAACAAGCTCATTTCTAGATGGTGCATGAGGGTAAAGTTAACTCCACAACTAAGACAGCAAGAAAGAAGTGTACTTTGAGGTAGAGTTAAAATTCTGCACATTGTGTGAACTTGAGAAGAAACTTTCTTATCAACTGGGTATCTCAAAACTTGTATTAATTACTACACATTTAAAATAGTACTCCCAAGAGCAGATATTTATGCACAAGAGCAAGAGTTTCTTTCTATGTACTGATAAAAAATTGGAACTGACTTCAGAAAACAGGGTGTTTCTGCTGTTTGTCACAGATGTACTGATATGTTTTAATCATTATTTTTCTGCATTAATATCATATGTCATACTTTCTGTCTGGCAGTCAAAACCAAAACTCATTGTAGAGATCAAATGAAATCACTTGTGTAATGGCCAGGATAGTCCTCCTTTAAGAACCATAAACATCTTGAGGAAATAATTATTTTCTTTAAAAGAGTAATGAATGCAAAATTCTGACTAACCCCATTCTTTCAGTAAAACCATGCAGAGCAGTAATGATGATGCTTACTCATGACAGTAATTTTCCTAAGAACATCCAAAGTCTCACACAAGTGATTTTATCTTTGAAATTCATGAAAATGTAATCTGAAGGTGAATTATCCAGCTGAAGCTGTAACTTAAAGGTAAATTCATGTGTAAGAACATACAAAATTTTCACTTAAAATACTTGCATAAATAACCAATTTTCAATTATTAGCTTTTTCCTACCACAATTCAACATCTGGCTTTACCTACTTTATATCTGGTCCAATGAGTGAATGCCGTCTCAGCATAGCCCGGGCTTGTGCATTACTTAAGTTAGTGGTTGACTCTTCATTAATAGACAAGATGCAGTCCCCCACACCAATCCGCCCATCACGACTGATTGAGCCTCCATGGATGACGCTGCGAACTATCATTCCCAAGCCATCTTTATTGGAGCTTACTGTCATCCCTAGAGTGAAAACACATGAACCAATTAATGTCTTTGAGCCTCAGCTCTGGATGCCAAGACAAGGAAATGAAACCTGGGCCACAGGGGAGGTAAAAGTCAGTCAGCCAACCTGCCAATATCAACAAGCCTATAAATGTTGCTCTTATTCTCCCTTGCATTCCCTTGCTTTCTCCAACCGGAGACAGCAATTACAAATAGCAATCACAGTACCTTTACTTCACCTTGTTGTCATTTCACATACTAGGTTCTACATAAAAAAATTAAGACAGTGGAAAATTTAAGCAAAAAATAAACAAAAAAGGTAATGAAATTGCTTCAAATTCACCTCTTGTGATGGTTCACCGAGTTTATACGTTTCAGTTTAGTTTATGATGATTCTCTTTGGAAAGAGGGTGAAATGATTAAACAGGTAATTAGGAGCACAGGCCCAATACAAACACACACTTATTTTCAACAGAAAGCCTGAATCAGATCTCACTGAGATAGCGACTGCCTTACCACTCTCCTAGGTGGGCCACAGCTTAGGCCCAGAAGACTGTCCTGATTTCTGTGAGAGTCTGTGCTTTGCTTGTGGATACAAGCAAAGCACTATTTGAGTTACACCACAGTCCCACCTGTGGCACAGCAGGACTCCAGTTCTCTATATTTACAAATACCCTTTAACGCCACTTTCTTCTCACTAATGGGAAATGAGAGAGATATTCTCTCACCGCTCCTTCCCCAGGGGGAGCCCACAGGGACTTACTTGTGCTGGGCTTCACATGTCTGTGAAGGTTCTTACATGCATGAGTTGTCACGGTTATTTGCAGGGCACTTGGTGCTCATGAAACAAACCCTGATAACAGTTTCAGGAAAAACTGTTCTTTACTAAAGCAGTGGAAAGGCAGCTGTAGGTTCAGGACCCTTAAGTCTACCCAGAGGACTTCCACTTATCTTACTACTGCCAAACATGGTACTTTTCTTTGTGCACTAACATGAAAGTTTTCATTTGCTAACAAGGTAAAGCCACTGAAATAAGAGCATCTTATAGAGGAATATCTATTGGAGAAGGAGGCAGTGACTACCCCACTGGGTTCTCCTGCTTTCCAATGTAAAACATCAGGCCAGCAAGCACTGGGAGTGCAGCTGTATGTCTGCAAGTGCTTACCTTACTGTTCAGACTGTGAGTGGACAGAAGATGATAGCTACCAGAGAAAAACCTCCAAGAATACTAACTAAATAAATTCCAACAATTTATATACAAACATGGCTACAGAAGACACAGTCTGAAATCTTTATTTTGTGAACTTAGACTTGGGAAACAGACTGGTCGTACAGAGTTTATAAGGCAGCTGTTAATTCCAGGCTACCCAGACTCAGCCAACCATACAAACATCTGACTATATATTTGTCTCAGAAAAAGAAATAAAATCCTGTAAACATTTAAAGAATAACCATAATTCAGATATTCATTTGTGGGTTTTAGGGCTCTTTTCAGAAAATAAGAATCTTTTAATAGTGCTAGTTCCTCACATCCCCTTGCAGTTGAGATCAACACAAGTTGTCTAAAGTATGAGAAGGTAGCCCTGACTAGTAAACTGCTCAATAATGTTTTTAGACATAGGAATACATGTACTTCGCTACTTTGGTATGTGGAAGTCAAGGCCTAACTTTGGAAAAACTGCAAAACCCATCTTCATGATGACCCTTTATATTAAACTGCTGAAAGAATATGGTGTTACTACTGACTGGAGATTTGTATGTATTATTTGCCAGTTAATAATGTAGGTGTGGACAGGTGTAATTTAGAGATGAGTGTATCAGATTTGTAATACAGACACAAATGCCACTGATTTATTTCTCGCTACTAGAAAAAGCAGAGGCAAACTGTATATCATCTACTCCTCAGGTCAGTAACATTACAATACTAAGCACATCACAGGTGCCATCCCGGGGTGAGTGCCCCATTTTTTACATTCACATGTTCCTTCCAAGAACCATCTCTTGACAGATCTGCTCATATAGATTTTATTCAGTCAGATCTGAATTCAAACATAACTGCAATAAAGTGATCTCCACCAGAATACAAGCAGTGTGCACAGAAAACTGCCAAGAAAACAGGTAAAACGAGGTTTGAAATTCTGAACCTAACTTAGCTGTCTGGTTAAGACAGTAACAAACATGCGTAACTGAGGATAGTGAAATTGCACTTCAAAAAAAACATCACACGGACCCGTACAAACGCCTCCCCTGTTTCTATGCTGACATCATCATTACAAATCTGTAAGGCTGATGTCACACTTTGGACAGCTACAATCTCAGGTTAAAAATGCAAATACCACTGGTAAGTTGCCAAATGATTTATACAGGACAATAGCATTTCAGCTCTTTTTCTGCATTTGGGTGCTGTCTTCTTAAAAAATCACAGTCAAAATGTTAGTGTTCCAGCTGTGGCTGGATTTGAAGAGCTGCTGCAAACTGTAGGTGTCAGAGACTGAAACAGTTAATGATTTACACATTCCAAGATCACTAAAACACTTTTGCAAACTGAAAAGAAGTAGCTGCTCACCCAGCAAAGCCCAGCCCCCCCAGTACTGCTAAAGGATCAGATAAGTTCGTGCCATTGCCAGCTATCCTGGGTGCAGATGCCTGCCTGAGGAAGGGAAAAGACTAAGAAGAGGCAAGTCCTGCAAGGTGGAAAATCCCTTTTATCATGCCAGTGTAATGCCTTTACGTGAACTCTGCACATCTAGACTAGGCTATACATCTCAAATGTTAGACCCTGATGGACCATGATTGATGCTGGTACAACAGGCAGCTGCAACAGTCTTTGGAGATGCTGGAGGCTCATGGCATGGCCCATGACACTATCCATTGTAAAACTCCCCACCCTGGGGAGCTACAAGGTGTTCCCATCTGAGAAGAAAGTGTATAATAACTCATAACTTCTTTAAGCTTTGAGCCCCAACGGATCAAGATCACCACTTCAACTAACACACAGATGCTGCAACTGCCAAGTTTCATTGCTGGATCCAACAGGCGGTGACTATATAGATCTTTCCACCTTTATTCTTTCTTTACCTCTCTCTTCCTTATGCATTTCCTTAAGTGCTATCTTTATGCTCTAATGATTGCTATATTACTATAGATGATATTGCTGTAGATGCCATAATACTGCTATGCTTTAATAATAGGGATATATTGCTATGCTTTAATATTGTTAAGCTTTAAAAGTCATATTGCTATGCTCTAATGTTGCTTTATTGCTATAGATGCTTTAATATTGCCATATTGCTACAGAATAACACCCAAAACAGCAACATATCTGTTTACCTTTTGAAACAAAATTGTTCCAAAATAAACCTACATATATATGTATTCAAACACTGATTATTCAGTGTCATTTCACTCTAGTCTACCCCAAGGGATTTATTAATAAGAACCTGGGTTATCCTCCCCTTTCTGGGGCAGATAGCAACAATGGTGACACCGTTAAAAAGGAAAAAAGAAGTGCCAGTTCTCAACTGAAGTAATTGATGCAGCTGCAGCTTTCAACATCATTCTCAGCTCTTGATTTATCTCCTTTGCAAAAATGAAAGTTAAGAGCAGTGCAGCCATGTGTGTAAATTGGTCACTGTGCCCAGGCTGCTTCCCAGGCCAGAGCATACGTAGCCTGGAAGAAAAAGACTGGTCCAAAGCCAGGAGAAAGCGATATTCACATTCATATTTTGTATATATGAATAGAGACCAGTATTACTTTCATGCATATAATGTCTGCCAATGTGGACTGTCTTCCAAATTTGTATTTTCATGCTTGACATCAAATTTGCTTTGTACTTCACTGTACTTAAAACACTCAAACAAATAAATGAAAACCTGCTTTATTGAATTAACAGTTTTTTGCAAGGAAAACTTTTTTTACAAAATCCAGATGCTTGGAAATGCACTGTGACCTGCACTTTATACAGCCTGGCAGTGAGAACAGTAAAGGTAGTAGCTAGTCAAGCACGTCATACCAATGAAAGATAAACCTTAGACTTTTTCCACAGTTTTATATTTTGGAGACCTTGATTTTAAACCCAATCAGTTCCCAATCCAGTTTGAAGGATGGCTGTGTCATGAAGGTGACAGGTGGCAGACTGAGCATCCAGTCATCACAGGGCAGTTTATTCCACGTGAAAGAGTCCACTGAAATACAGCATCACAGCTGTAAAAAAAACAACACCCACCTCTACACAGCAGAGGAATCCTAAGTGGGAACTGTTTATAAACATCTGGTTCTGTGGACAGCCCATTTTAAAGCATTTGTGGAGTTTTTTCAAACAGCCAGCACCCACACAAAGTAGTGCCCTACCAACTCCAGAGAGTCTTCAAGGATGTGCAGCTGGCTGGAAGAAGCAGCATCGGAAACCTAAACCAAACCAAACGAACACAGCAGCCACAAATGGGAAGGATGCACCACTGCCTCTCAACAAAAAGCCTTTCCCGCACTGGCTCTGAGAAGGTTCTGTTCCTATTCTCCCCTTCACACTGCCAAGGGCCACACCAGAGACTAGGACAGGACAACAACAAACATTACCATCTGTCGTGCCTGTTTGCTCCAAAACGTGTCTCTAGTCAGTATGCTCAGGAAGCTGCAGATTGCAGATATTTAAAAACTCTGAACTTCATTACAAAATGATAATATTGACCCAAAAATACTACCTATTAAATTAATCAATTACATGATTTTTCAGAAATATTGCAGCACTTCAGATATAAGTACGAACTTGTAGCAAGGAAGTGAACAGCTTGTTTAGACCCTTCTGACCATCCTCAGGAAGCAAGATCATTTTGTGCTTGCAAGCAGTTGAAATTCTAGTCTGAAGTTCTTTGGCCAAAGTGTTCTTCTATGGCACTCCTTAGCTACATCTTGTTTTTCCACTATATTAGTACAGACATAAAAAATCCAGTGCATTAAAATTGTTCTGTTAATAGTTTGAAAGACTAACCTTCTTTATGGGAAAACAAATTCTCAGTGAGACTGGACACTTCACTTTTGTGTCCACAGTGACAGCACATGGATTCAGTGCCATGACAGTCAAAAAGGGCAAGAGCAGCAAAGAATGAATATCCTATCCCCACCAAATGGAAAATATTTAGTCTTTACTACTAAAACATACAAGGAAAATGGAAAGCCATATTCCCTACAACGGTACAGAAAATGTTAGCCAACTTACCTAGACTCGAATTGCCTTTTGCAATTGTGATAGTCTTCTCATACATGTTTTTGACTGAATTTGGGATTGTGAAACTTCCCTCCAAAGATACTGGGCATCTCTTCTCCATTAAAAGCAATTGATCCTAACACAAGGGAAAATAACATTAGTTCAGAATACTGACATAAAAATAAAAATATAATTGGTCATACTGATCTCAACTCACTTTACCTTACACAAAAGCTATGTGCATAATTAAGACAGATTCCTTACACAGACATTGAAAAAGTCAATCCATCAAAGATCAAACCAACATACCTGAGGTTTGTGTTTTCATTCAGGTAATATACCAAATCTGTCACAAAGTATACTTTTAATTTAGAAATATTAGTTACACTCTTAAAATTAGTAGGATGAATTCAAGGCCTTCAGACTTCTTCACCACAGATGTCTGACAATCTGCCAGTACTAAAGTAACGAATATTGTAAGAAATTGCAGCTCTTTCAAGCATTTCTTAATAAATCACTGAATGGAATAAATAAGAAACACGTCTAAGAAACAGTGACTATCATATAAAGATTATGCAGCATCACAGATCAGTTTGTGAGCTGACCTGCATAGGCTTGCATGAACACCATGATGCAAGACATTCATACCACTCCCCCTCGGCTTCCTAGTCCTGTTTCCAGCTGGGCACCTCTTCACTCATGTCCCTGTGAAGGTTAACAGGGGATAAGAAAATCCCCCTGTCCTGCCCAGTGGGTACACTGTGATCCTGCAGTATCTAAAAATGTGAGGTTTGAGCAGACTTGTATACACCACTGTATTGCCAGCCTCTCAGAAACTACTATCTTGATGCCATAAATTATGTCCTGTTTTGGAAAGGTCTAAATTCTGCAGTTTTGATGTGAGATAACACATCTGATGAACATTAATAATCAAAGAACTATGCACAGGTGCTGGCAGTCACAATTTCTGTAGGAAATGTTACGGTCTAATAGAGTCTTTCTGTAGGTTTTTTTAAATTATTACTTAAAAAAAATAAATAACTTTACTTTTCCTTGGGGATCAAGCTGCATGGTAGTAGCAAGGCTTGTATTTAGTGCAACTTCTGATGCAGTCTGAGATTCAGTCCATGTTGCTGTGTTTTCACTTTCATTTTGGTTGATATTTGAAACATCCAGAGGCAGTAGATCCGTTTTAGTAAAACCAGTTGCAGTTTCCAGGCTACTGCCCACTACACACTTTTGCTCTCTCATTCTCTGATTCAGATCCATGTTGTACAGATTCTTGTCAGATACATGGAAATCAGCTGCAGTATTTTCACATTCCTCTCCAATAGCCTGTTTAACACAGGAGATAATGAACAATCACCATTCATTCGTAGTATAATTCAAAAACATATTTCATGCTAAAACCTTAAACAAAAACTAATCTCACAGAATGTAAACATCTCTGTTGTACAATCAGTAACAATCAACCTTGCCTTTAGTTCCCTATAGGCATTCATTCTTCTATAAGCTGAACTTGATTTCTTAGACGACTTCTTTTGTTTTAAAATACCAGAAATCAGTGAAAATAAGTTACTGCTGAAGGCCAAATTCTAACGTAGTACTCTGCAGTAATTCTCTGCTAACTTTAGAAAAGTAACATCCACTCACACATTCTTAAAATAGACATAAGCCCAGTAAGTTTTTAAAATTAAAGTATCCACTTGTTTTTCTCAGGTGAAAGAACTTTGCAAGACCAAGGTCTTTAGTTTCAACACACTTAGCAAGTAAGAAGGAATTTCAAGCAGCTCAGACCATAAAAATGCCATATAATAATTCATTTAACTGAGCAGAAACATATTTGGATATCCCTTTCACATAAAGCAAAACTAGGTCAAACCTCAGTAAAAAATGAACATGGAGGATTTGAAGTAGGACAACAACTATACAGAATTATGAAGTTACAGCATCTTAGCAGTTAGTACCTATTACAAGTCTACCTTTTATGGCTGCAGCACTACGATTAAGCTCTCTGCACATTTGTTTAGACTTCCAAGATTCTAAGGCCCTGCCTTTAAAATGTTTCAAGGGATTTCAATAATCACAACACTCTGAAAACAAATCTTCAAATATTCTCTAGCTGAGCTTTCAAAGTAAGTTATTTTAAAAATATGTAGGCCATTAGATATTACAAAGATGCATCAAGGACTTGGAAGTTGGACTTAGAGGCTCTGTATCAATACTAGGGATTTCTCTCTGAAATTTAATACAAGTGCTACCTAGGTAGCCTCATCTCCTCGGATGGTAAGATTGACGGGGAGATAGACAACAGGTTAGCAAAGGCATATAGTGCTTTTGGAAAACTCCATAAAAGAGTTTGGCAAAACAAACACCTGAAGAAAAGTACAAAGATCAGTGTTTACAGAGCCATAGTGCTGTCTACTCTCTTATACGGATCTGAAACATGGGTCATCTACTGCCACCACCTGCGTCTCCTAGAATGCTTCCATCAACGCTGTCTCCGTTCAGTCCTAAACATCCACTGGTCAGATGATGCGACTAACACGTCTGTTCTAGAAAAGCAGCAGTCACAAGCATTGAGGCCATGTTACTGAGAACACAGCTGCGTTGGGCAGGGCACGTCTCCAGGATGAAGGGCCACCGCCTCCCTAAGATCTTGCTTTATGGTGAACTTGCCACTGGCTGCTGCAAGAGAGGAGCCCCGAAGAAAAGACACAAGGACTCCCTGAAACAACATCTCAGCCTTGGCCATATTGATCATCATAACTTGGCCATATTGATCATTGGCCATACTCTGGTCTCCAACTGGGAGGCCTGGAGATACACCATCTATATGCTGCTGATGCTTTTGAGGAAGCATGCAGGATCACCCTTGAGGAAAAAGACAACGCAGAAAGAATCGTGTCTTGCAGAACATACCACCTAAGGAGTCTTTCTGCTGTGCCTTTTGCAACCGGACATGCCTGTCTCGTATTGGCCTTTTCAGCCACCAACGCGCTTGCAACAAACGTGGGTAGAGCCCTTCCCAAATCTTCGTTCGTGAAGCCCAGCCATGATAATACAAGTGTCAAAACCAACTGCCTTTATCTGTCTTTCCACTGGTCCTATTAATTGTTCTATTACTTTTCCAAAAAGTTGGGAAACATGTTTCCCAGAATCTGGGGATATTTTGCAGTGTTTTGTCTCAAGGGTCTTAGAATTAGTTTTTGTCAGCTTTTATTAAGTGCATACATGCATGCTCTGTCGCTAGCCAAGAATCAAAAAAGGTTTACCTGTAAATAAATGGTTTAAGTAACAGCTGAGAAGATAATTGAGCAAAGCCTAAATACCACTAATCTGCATGATATAATCAATGACATAATTTCCTACCTTTTTGAGAACAGAACACCAGTACGATAATCTATTTAAATTATTTCACAACGTTTCCAATACAGTTGGGACATATAGTTTTAAGTCTGCTTTTTATCCATTTCCAGATCAGTGAAAACAAGCCTCAGATCATACTCAACATTTATTTCACATCCCATATATACATATAAGAGTCACAGTATATGCTCATTTTTATTTCTGTTTCACTTAAAGAAAAGCCAGTGCTGTAATTTTTGAAGAAAAACACGATTTCAGGAATTTGTAACTACAGCAATATGTGGTCTGAGCATTTGCATTACTTTAAGTATGCTTTTCATCATTATTTTAAACATGACACCAAAGTGACATTCAGAACATGTCAAGTGCCCTGCAGCCAGAAATAGCTGAAATACGTCTGCATTCCTCACAGCATCAAATAGCACTGTTTCAATTTTTACTGCATTTCACTTGATTCAAAAGTCTTCTTTTATGATCAGATTTTCTCCCTGTGTTTGTTTTGTGAAGTCACTCTTAACCACAGAGTATGTTACTTGATGAGAACTTAATATTCACTTCATACTGGTGCACAGAGATGAATACTAAAAAGTCAGGACCATAGTATTTTATAAAAAACATATAAACCAAAGCCATCTTTAAGTCAATGCTGAAAATAGCTTAAGACTTTCTAGAGCCTCTCAATGCGATATATAATGCAAATCCAGTCTCTATCTCATAAAATGCTCCTAAGCATGCAAAACGCATAATCCATTTAAGTAACAATTACAGAGTTAAACAATGCAATCTGTCCCACTGGCACTGCAGAGATGTGTTCTTCTGTGGATTAGGAGAAACCATTAGAAGATGAATCTAGTTTTCCAACAAGTGCCTGATAAAGGTTGAATATACTCCAGAAGGTGTAAAGGGAGTTACTGAAGCTCAGGTGTTCAGGAAAAAGCAGCGGCTACTCTATTCAAGTCCAAAGACTGCAAACCCAGGAAGAAATTTCTACAATGTGACTTTCAAATATGACTGCTAGGAGAATGGAACCGGAAGGCTCTGGGTTAGAAAAAGAAATGTACAGATTCTCAAGAAAAAAGAACACAAAAAACCATGGAGAGAAACAAAACACATCTCTGATACAATCAAGTCATTATGGGTATGTGACCAGGAACAAATAGCTACTGATTTTTGTAATACTCTTAAATAAATCTTCATTTATTGACTTCAAATACGATTAGAAGCAGAGTTTTGATATATACATATTTATTTTTAATTTCATTCAAAACATACTAACATACTAACTATGGAGCATAAAAGCACAACTTAAGATGAAAACTTATACTTGTTTTCATAGTAAATTACCGTAGAACAACACAGTCATTTTGTGTTACCACTCCTTACTATGCCTTAAATAACAATTAAGTTTTTCTACCAACTGCTCACCATAGCTTTAATACTGCAAACATCTCACCACACTTCATCTGGCTAAATCATGCTTTATCTAAGAAAAATCCAAGCTTTCAGCCTTCTATCTGCCTCTCTCTTCATCAGAGATCTGTAAGACATCAGCAATACTCCAAACAAAACTTTAACCTGGTAACAAATAGTGCATTTTGAACCAAGATGACACGAAACATTTCTGTCTAATATAGCCTGTTCACACATATAATCAAAGTTTGTCTTCGCTAAAACCATCCTCCTTTTTACCTTGGAAGTTGATAATGCAAGAGAGAAGCTGTCGTTCACCTCACCGCTACAAGCGCTGTGATGCAAAGCTGCCACTGAATCCTGGAAGACGTCTCTCTCTAGAGAATACTGTGATTCAAAGGTGGACTCATCTGCTAGATCTGCCTCTCCGGAGTCCACCTAACAACAAAAGCAATTCAATCAGCCAGGCTGTTACCATCACACCACATAAGCCCCAAACACATGCACATCAGCCACTGCATACTGACTGACACTTTTCTTGTTTTTTTTTTTTCTTTTTTTCACTCCATGTTTTACACTGAGGTTACATTTGCACAGCACAGTAGGAAAATTTTCTGCTTCAGTAACAATCTGTGTTACCACATCTTTAAATGTTGCAAAGAATATCTGAAGTAAAGCAAGAGTCTCAACCAGAATAAGTTGCGGGGCTAAGGCAGGCTCATGCCTGTTAATAGAAGTACAAGGTGTTGGGAGAATTCTGGTGTATTTCCTGATGTGAATATTTGGATTTCTTTAGGGTTTCTTTTTATTTTTCTTTTGAATTTTCTGTTACAAAAATTAACATGGAAAAAATAATGAGCTTCATTTGGTACCACCTGTCAGGAATGTTCTCTTGACTCAACTTCTTAGGCTCAGTTATTTTTTATACTCTTTTAAAAACAATCATTTGGAAATTATAATGCTTTACAGTACATTTATAAGAAAAATTTATTACCTGATTTTTTATGATTTTTACATTTGACGACAAGATTATTATGGACATTTCTACATTTCTTCTATTCCTCTTACATGAGAAATAAAGTTTTTAAAAGAGTTTCAGACATGGAGATGGGTAGTATCTTTTGCCCCTTTTTTAAATGAAACATGATGTTTTTTCAAGACTCATATACTTTCAAATACTAGAATAAAATTAAGTCATAAAAGACCTAATTTATGGTGCTTCTTAACTACACTTTGATTATAATTTCATCTCCCCTGGTAGACCTCCAGAAAGTAGCGTATGTTAACAAAATGATCAGAGAGTTTAGAGCCATGACATACCATAAACTTGTATATAAGCACTCATCTGCAGAGACGGGATCTAACTTGTTTTCCAGCCCCTCTAGTTAATCACATTGTGAATTCATTATAGTAAATGCACAACAGCAATAGCAACAATCTGCAGAGATCCGACATACTGATTCCTTTTTGTGGTAAAAAGGATCAATTTTTTTATTATTTTGAGCCTAAAGACTTAATAGCTAATTCAAATTGCTCCTTCGCTGTAACTTACTCTCAGCTTATTGTCTGGAAAATGCACACTAACATTACCAAAGCTACACCCTAAAAAGGTATTGTGAAAATTCAGATCTGTAGAATCTCAGCGCAGATCTATCTATGAAAACCAGGATCTCATAAGTGCACTCTGTAACCACATCTTCAACTGGGTGACTGCATATTTAGTTTCATATTTTGCATATTTAATTAGACAGCTGACAACTCTATTAATGTCATATATTTTCACTACTTTTTTCACAAGTTTAATTTTTTTAAATATGAATCAGATGAAAGTCGAGTTTTTTAAATACTTTAGTTTTAATCTAATCTTTTCAACACATCTTTAATTACAGGTTATTTATAATATACTATGTGTCTTCTTCATGCTTCTTAATGAACGGAATAAGACAAATACTATTATCTAACTACTATACAAAGATAAAAAACTGCAGAATTAAAACCAGGCAGTCTTGTTTAAAGGCAAGTTATTAAACCAGCTTGGCATTTGCAAGAGTGAAAAAACAACAAATCTACTGGAAGTAGCAATGCAGATATTTTCATCCTGGAAGAATCCATTTCAGGTTTTTTTTTTTGGTTTTGTGGTTTTTTCCTAATGAACTAAGTCCTGGTGTTTAGTAGAAACTGCTTCTCTGCTGAAGTCCTCAAAAAGAGAGTATAATGACTTCAAAAGGGGTTGGAAGGGGTTTTTTTTGTTTTTTTGTAGAGTCCTATTTCCTGTGTCTTTTTAATCTGAGTTCTTATTGGTAACTTCTAGGCTATGTAAGGCACTGAATGCTCAGGTAAGCCGCATTGTTTATACAAGTGAACAACTTTTGACCTTGCAAATCTCATAATCACTGATTGATGTTGAAGGCTGAAGAATATTATTAGAAGGAAGCGTTTGCAGCTTTTGAAGACAGACAGCATTCCTTGTAAGGCTGGATTACATGCAAAAAGGGAGTACCAAAAAGTTTTCAAGGTAGAGAAATGATACGTAGGGAAATGATACGTAGGGAAATGATACGTAGGGAAATGATACGTAGGGAAATGATACGTAGGGAAATAAGCACACGAACATTTCTCTACACAAGGTGAGATTTCCAAAGGGACGCTCAGTGCATGCAAGGAGATGTGGATAGTCATGCACTTTTGAAAACATCAGCAAAATACTTTTTTTCCCCAGCAATTAATGTATCACAGATTCACAGCTCATGCAAACATCTCTAGATACCAGTTTCTACCATGTCAGGATCCATCCCACCTATGGTAGATGGGTAATGTGGTGAGAGTAAACACTAAAAAAAAAGCATGAATAGTGAAAAAGCAACTCCTTTCATTATAAAATGCAAAGACTGAAGAAATCTTTGGTAAGTTGGGCCACTAACCAGAGCCAGCTCAGCATGGAAGAGGGCTGCATCAGCTGGCCCCTCCTCCTCAAGTGACTGGGCAGTGTAGAAAAAGCAATCTTCCTTAGCAGAGACATAGCCCTCCTCAGGTGAAAGCTGCAGAAAGAACGAAGCTCTGAGTCGGATGAGTGGCCTGGACACAGGAGGTGCAGACTGCATTCTGGAGGGAGGGGGCAGGGGGTGTTTAGAAAGGCAAATGGATTCCAAATGCAGCAGAGTTCATTTCAATCACAGTCACAGTACGGGGCACGTAAAGAGACAATTTTTTTTTTTCAGATTTACTGAATTGATTCAGCTTCACACCTCGTTTTACAACCCCAAGTAATGAAAAAGGCCTATCCAAGTATATCACAGAGCCCACAACTTAGTCTAAACTCATTTTCAATTTCCGTTCTTAATAAAAACATTCTAAAACTGCCACCACAGCTGCCACCAGAGAAAGAGCCTAACAGCAGGGATCTTGAAATTCTTGCTAGCCACAGAGCAATCTTATTTGCAGGCAGAAAGACTTCATCCACTGTGTTTTACTATTGTATCTGCCAGGTGGAACAGCCTCTAGAGGACAAAACAGAATTCTGACTATAAACAAATAGCTTTTTCTAATATAATTTGATGGTAAGTGCATTTGTCCAGTACTGCAAAAAAACAGTGATTATTTGCAATGTTTAATTACTTGGCAAGCATAATATATGAAATATTGAAGTGCAAATGCTGAATATTTACAACTGTTTGCAACAAAAATAAACCCCCCCATGCATTTTCTCTTTTAGAATGATATCTTCAGTACAAAATTTTTGACTTGCAAGACACTTCATTAATATAGTGTCCATTACAAAAAAAGAATTTAACAAAGCAAGTTAAAAAGTGCCCTCTTACTGTGAAAAGCAAAGTTTCTAGGGACCTAAACAAGTCATTCCCTCTCACTCTCTCCACAGAGACCTACTAAGAATGAAAATTTGATATTTGCATCCACAAGGATTATAAGATTATCAATTCATGAAAAGCAAAAATGAACCTCTAAGACTGTACTTGAGCTTGCTTACAAATATAGAGAAAAGTATCTTCCTTGTATGTATGAACTAATGCCATTTTACTGGTTTGAATTTAGCACACCAGGGACATTAGTTCACTAGCATCCTTACTGATACATTATCTTGGTCACCTTAGGTCTCATTCAACCTCCTTTTTTGAATCGTTACAGGTTACTGTCTAAAATCAAGCCTGAAAAAACCAGTTAGATGTATACAAACTGAAGATTACACACTATTACATAAACAAAGTGTGCAGTCTAAATACAAAGACTGCATATACACTATGCCTCGCAAAGCAAAGGAATAGGTAAATTCCAGGCAAACCACATAAACCTAACTTTATGTCCCCATCAAACACATTCAGAGAACCACGTAAAGTGTACAGTGTACAAAATTGTGCCTGTCAACTTTCAGCCCTGAAAGACTCTGCTGGTTGCAGGATCCTTTGCTGTTTTCTCAGCTGCAAGACAGGTGTGCTAGGTCCTGCAATCACTACATCAGTCATACACTACCCAGGCCACTCCTACATGCAAGGAAATAATTGGGCCACTCAATTATACCCCAGAACACACAAAGCGTATGCAGAAGACAGGATCAGCATGTACCAGCTTAAATGACAGGAAAAGTACCCATTGAATTCCCAAATCCTTACAGGTAGTGGTTTGGCAACTCCTATTTTAACTGTTCCTGTTGGAGCTCCTTTCAGTGCTTGTACTGCTTCCTCCAGGCTGCCATTTTCCAAATTGATATCGTTGACAAACATAAGCCGATCTCCAGGAAGTAGTCTGCCATCTTGCTCAGCCACACCTCCAGGAACTAATGAGCGAATCACAATTACAGTGTTTGCTGGATCAACAGGATCCTAATTAGATAAAAGGAAGAAAAGCATTTAATTTTATTTACTCTTATGTCCTGAGAGGCAAATTTTTATTTATGAACTTTTACTAACCCAAGGGAGTTGGGTTATTAAGAAGCTAGAGCTCTCCTCCAGGTGAACCCTTAGCAGGAGCAAACCCTCCAGTCTGTACTGCCCATATATTTATACTTTCACCTATTTTTAATTCTTCAATGTGAAAATTATTACTCCTTTCTAGGTGATGCCCCATCATGTATCTCCAGTATAAAGTATTACTAAATTGTACAAGTCAACTTTTTAGCTTGCAAATCTCATAATCACTCACTGATGTTGAAGGCTGAAGAATATTATTAATTGCAGAGGGTCATCTGTACATATCAAAATTCAAGTACTTTCTACTGCAACGACATGTTGCAGACTCCATCCTCCTTTATACTCAGTGGTCTGAGGATACAAGTGGGCAATGCAGGCCAGGGCAAAGGTAACACGTGTATTTTAGTGGACAAAGGACTTACTTTCAATAACTCATACTTCATGGCACCAGATCTTGCTCAACTAAGAAAGCACTGAAGAGGCAAGTTCTTGTGCATGACTAATTAAACACTTTATGTGAGAGAGGAACATACCGATACAGCACTCTAATCAACAAGACAAAACAAAATGGTGTTTGTTTCAAAAAAAATAAACCTGTTTTGAAGTTCCCATCCTCCAGTGCACCGATTTTTATAAAAAAGTTAGCATCAAATACCAGTAACAGGAACATATGTTTCTGTCATAACAATTATCACAGGTGCAAAACATCTGTGTGATTCTTACAGAACTACATTTACAAGGCACATCATGTTAATAATTCCAAGACACAGTTCACTTGAATGCGCACACAAAAAAGAACACCAAGAAACATAATCATGTAACAGCTTTACTGATAGCAGAAGTAAGAGAAAACCAAACATCCACAAACAGGCACAAAGCTGTAACAAGTTTCCACGCCAAGACATATATCTGAAAAGATGGACACCATCAAGGCAACATGTAAAAACTGCAGAAACTGGGAGACTGCTGAAAGCTGGTGTGAGAGATAAGTGTTGAGGGAGGGAAGGAGGAAAGGAGGGAAGGACACTGAAAAGAAGTGTTCCTGATGGCAGTTAATGGAGTAAGAAGAATGCCATGGAGTTATAAAACACTTCACAAGTGGAAATATAACTAGCATTGCTGGAGATAGAGCTTGAGTACCGAAATCTTTCTCTCAATTTTAACAACAGATAATTACACTGTCACTTTAGATGACACTACATGTCACTTTTTTTTTTTTAATAAATACCTCTCTAGTCAATGTGACAGTCTTCTTTAGGGTAAAAAATTATGCAGACTTTTCTAGAGGCCTGCCATTGTATAAAACACGAGGAATGTATTAGTGTGGCTGTAACTGTCCTTAACTGTAGTCACTGTTCAATGAAAATTAATTGAAAATTTGAAGAAAACAGTAAAATACAAAGATAAATCTCCCTGTAAATTTATTGTTCACAATCTTAGGTGAAGGCAGAAACTTCAGTGACAAACTGAAATTTTTTTACTGCGTGTCAAAGAAGACAACATAGGACAACACAATACTATAACATCAAAAAAGGTAAGTTTCAGAAAGCCAACTAAAGCTGTAAGACAGAATCAAATTCATATTTGAAAAATATATTAACCAATTTAAGGCAGTTTCCACAGCCCTTTAGTACTATTATCCATAAACAAAATCCAGTGACTTGCGCACCCACAATTTGTGTTAATGCTCAGAAGAGGTTGAAGCAAAAATATACTTTACTGTGTACTGACACAGACTTCAAATACTCCAGCTCAGCTATGACATCTCACTGCACAGCATCATGAGTAATATATGAGAGAGTAGTCATTGTTTCATAAAACAGACATTTGACTATGCCTTTATCCTTCAGATTATTACAATACACTGCTCTTCACTTTTATCAGTGTGCAAATGCAAAATCTAAGGCATAGGCTAATTCTAAGCAGTGCCCTGGGGGCACAATTTCCATCTGGAAGTGATCTCCAGATGGAAATGCATATACTCCTAGAGACAAGATCCAGTAGAAACCTGGAAGGAGACTGGGTCCTGCACCACCACCAAACAGCTCACCAAAAGCCTATACTGACCACAGGATAGGGAGAAAATACTTGAAGTCAGATTAAAAGTTATCCACTGAACAACTGGGAACAGGAGGAACATTTGTTTTGGAGATCCTGACCAAGTGCAGGCAAGAGACAGACACTGACCTGCTCATTGGAACACATCAAGAATCATAGCTTACATATCCAGGAATTCTGAAGTCAAATACAAAATGAATGGAGATGTTTAAGCACGTCCTGGACAAAATGCAGCTAAGCAAGGGATTTCAGAATTGCAGCTCTGGATTTTAGTAAATCCTTCTTTAAGCACCTAAGTCCTTTATTGGATCTTGCCCTAAACACCTCACTGCAGGTGCACAATACATGGCTAAATGCCTGAATATTCTGGCTACATCATTCATTGTCCCTGGGTCACTAGAAGACAGCTTTCTGAAGACCCTATTATATAACGGATTATCAGTTTTTCTGGAACCAGTATTACCACCATCATTAAAACCTGTAGTCTTAATACAGAAAGAAGAATATGTAATGCAATTAGTGAGATGCCTAAAACTAATTAGTGATTGGTTTTACTCTATTGCTTGGTTTCCATTAACATTTACCCTTAAAATACATATTTGGAACACGCTGCAAGATGCAAACAATACGAAGTATTTTGCCCTCTATTCAAAGAAGTGCAGAAGTTACCTGATAGTCCAATATGCTAAATCCAAGCCCCATACTCCCTTTCTCCAGCTCAATGTTCTGTACTTCTGTTTCCCACATTGCCAAAGATGAGCTTTGCACCTCTTCCATACTCTGACCCTCATCAGCTGCTTCCAAAGCTGTTCCCTCTGTGTCCGAGGAGCCAATGAATCCAAGTTCTAAGTGAGCCTGAGAAAAACAGTAAATGTTTACCAATAAAATGTAAACCCTTGTGAATATGCAGAGACAAAACTCTGTTTATGAAAAAAAAGATCAAAACCAGACATAAAGGAAGTTCAAGCCCCCAGTAGATTTAATAAACAAGTCTGATAAACCTAGCACAGAATTCACATATCCTTTTAACAAAATAGCCCTGCTGTAAGTATACAGAAGTACTCCCTGAAAAAACTTTTACAAAATGGAATTTCTGTCAAACGAAAAACTTCAAAAAGCTTCATTAGTACATGCATTCAAATATACAGGAAATATCTGTTATTAAATGGTATGTCTAAACATAATAGTACTGATAGTAGTCAGAATATTCAATGAAAAAAAATACATGCACACATACACAGACATCTATGTTCTTCACTTGGTTTCATAGAAAAGCTTAGATCCTACAAACTGAATTTGGTGCCTTGCCCAGAACTCAAAATTAACTGTGTCTCTTTTCATATATATGTTATTGCTTTGCATACTACACTGTAGGCCAGCCATTCCTACATATTTAATTCATCAGACTGCCCAGAGCTCGACAACTATGAGTGACAGAAGCATCAGCCACTGAATGCACAGAGAGTTCTGTGCAACACAAACCCAGAAAGCAAAGTTTAAAACCAGAATAAATATATTCAGATTCTAAACAACACACAGTTCGATTCGCCATACTCCTACCTCTCACCTACAGAACAGAAGTACATTACTCAGACAGACAGCCCTGCATCCCAGAATATTTCTGCCCATGACCAACCAGGATTGACATCTTCTGGTGGCCCAAAGAATGGCTGATAAACATAATTTGCCTTTTCCTATTTGTCCTACAATATTAAAATATATTTCTAATCTTGCAGAAGAACTTGATCTGTTTCTTCCTCAAGCAAACAGTAATTTTCAGTGATCTTTTAAAGACACAATACCTTTCCTGTGAGCTGAACCTCAGATAGACTTAGACTCTCTAGCACTTCTGGTTGAGTGATGGGGGGAGCTACTGGACGACAGCACACCATTGTCACCTTAATAGGCAGCTCTTTCAAGATACTGACCACATCCTTGTGGTTTTCCCCAATCAAAGAGATCTCATTCACCTCAATAAATAAAGAATACATACTGGTTAAAACTACAGAGTATTTAGAACAACAATGAACAAAAAAAGCCCCACAAACCTCAACTCACTAATCACCTCATTAAAAAAAAAATTCCCATGCCAATAGACACTGTCAACCCTTAATTTCTATTCAGTTCAGTGTTCAGAATGAGCACCAAGATAAGTACTGAACTGAATGTACAGTCTTATAAAATTGCATGACACCACCCTAAAAACCCCACATACTCTGCAACTTCATGTTTCTTGCATTCATGTAAACAAAATTCACATTTTAATTCTGAGAAAATAATTTAGAAAAAAAATCCAGTGTTCAGTACCTTCACTGTGTAGGGATATTCCTATCAAATCCTAATGCTTTTGCTACATGTTCTTTTTTTGTGACTGTCCTGGTTTCAGTGGGGATAGAGTTCATTTATTCTCAGTAGCTGGTGCAGCGTTGTGCTTTGGAGTCAGTACGAGAATAATGTTGATAACACAGTGGTGTTTTGATTGCAGCTAAGTGTATTTATCCTACAGAAAGGACTTTTTAGTGTCTTGTGCTCTGTCAGTGAGGAGGTACAAAAAAGAAAAAGTGGCTGCATGGTACTTAATTGCTAGCTGAGCTTAAACCATGACACAGACCTTGGACTGCATCTGAAAAATCCACTGCCATCTGAGAAATAAATGTAGGTATATGCAGTCACATAAATACACATAAGTGCACATGAAGTGACTGCTCAACTGCTAACTGGTATGCAATTAGATATGCCACATTCCCAAGGTCATAACCCATGAGAAGCAACTTACTGCTCAAAAACCTTACTGAATGCAGACTAAGCTAAGGTAGTATTTTTTCTTACTTCCAGCAGTTCATCTCCACTGAACAGCTTGCCACTGCGTCCAACTGGCCCCTCCGGTAATATAGATCTGATGAAATGATGTCCCACTGTAGCTTCAAGGCTTATCCCCAACCCACTGCTTTCACTAAATTTGTTAACTACAGCCACCTAAAGTAAGATTAAGAAACAGTTACATTTGACGTATTTACAGCCATACCTGTTACTTTCCATTTCAATTTACAAATTATGAGGTCGATATTCCAGAAGTGAGAAACCACAAGTATTGTCATGTGCAATGGGGCAGTCAGGTAAAAACTGAAACTTTGATCACATACCACTTCACAATACACAAGTAAGAACTGTATGACAATAATATATCTAATAATACACACTTCTGTAGACACACCAACTATGGCATATGTTTTTGCAGTAGCTCCTAAACTCAGATACCACTTTTCAACTGTATCTACAGCATATGTTCTATACATTTTTACACCATTACATCAAACCATTTATTCAGTATGCAGAATGGGTATGAAATTTCAAATTCTAGCTAATGAAGGGAGCTTTGAGTTTCATGTTAAATATTATTTTTTTCTATAATACATATTTGTTCTCTTGAAGCTAGGAAATCGGTGAAACAATACTCATAGGCACAGTAATCTAACAAGTCTATGATTGTTTGGCAAAATACAGAAAAATGTATATCCTCATACAAAAATTATATAAAAATAATCTCAACAGACTAAGAGGCATATGTATAATTCTTATACATGAATGAACAAATACAATGCAAACATATTTCCATCCATATGTTGTTAACATAATAGATGGGCAGATTAAAGGGCATTTAATAACAGTAAATAAAATTTACCTACCACTATTTCATAATTCGAACCCATAATCCTCTGCCACTTTATCTTTGTAGCTTCTTCTTCTCCCGTAGTTAGCTGGAAATCTAAAAATTATATGTGAGATTACTGTGACAAAGAATAAAATAACTAGTCTGTTCCTATAAGTGACAAAGTATATGGAACATACAAGATGGCACAATCAGGAACATACAGCATGACACAATCCTTCCCATGATGCCAGAACTCTCCCAAATATGACTAAAAATCTGCCATGTTTTGTCTCACCAAGCTTGGGTTTACCAAAGGAAAAACCTGCAAAATACTATTAAGATTCCAACCCTGCAAAACTAATTGTGTATTTTGAAAGAAATGAAGTTCAGTCCAACAGTTTGGTGCGTGTAGCTGGGAAGAAAGGACACAATATTTAAACTAGCCTCAGTTAGGTGAATTTTTTGCAATTTTTCAAGATAATAGGCACAAAAAATATTTAGAAGTTGCATGCATGCCCTGGGTATGTGTTAAATCAGACTGTATGTGGGCTGATTAGACTGATTCAGGGATGTGGCTGAAATACTGAAAAATGTAAACTGCATACTAAACCTTTTAGACAGGCACTGCATTTTACAGAGAGCATCCAAAGACACAATCTTGACATTTTGTATTTTCAAAACCATGAGCACAACTGTAAAAGATTTTTCTGAAACTGTAAGCCCTAGAGGACAGTGACAGAATGCAGGAAGTCCCACCTCTCTTTTTTTTTTTTATTATGTTAGACTCACATATGTGCACACACACAACAACATAAGATTCTAATAGCTAAAGAGTAGCAGTGAACTTGGAAAGAAAGGAAGTGGACAAAGTAATGACGTGGTGAAAATCACAGTGACAGGCTACGCAGCAAACTCTGGCAACTCTTAACTTGATTGAAAGTTTATCTGCAGGCTGAAAAAACTGAGAAATGCTTTCTTCCTACTCATTTTGCCCTCATTTACATTGTCTAGGCTCTATGGCAGGAAGAAATAAAAAGCAGTATTTAGATATAACAGCCAGCAAGCACAGCAGGTTTAACAGAACCCTACATATTCAAGGGCCATGGTCTGGACTGTGCCTGTAGTAAATACCCAAATAAACCCTTCGGATCTGAATGTTCATCACAGGCAAAGACAAGAATCTTCATCACAAAGTTGCCAAATCCCACTGATTCTAGTAAGAATATAAAATGTCTAACAGCCTTGAACAGTGTTTTAAGTCCAGTCATTACTTGGAAAGATTACTACACATAAAGCCAGATGATGTGTGGCATTCAAATAGGACAATACTTTCCCCAAAGCAGAGACCCAGCAGTATCTGAAAGAAAAGGCATTAAAAAGAAATTCCTTCATCTATCCAAGATAATAGAAAGCATGAATTATGAAAAGATAAACATCACAAAACTTTTCAGTTCCCCTTTCGCTCTGGAAGCAGGAAAATGTCACAAAACACACCATGTGCTGTCTCAATCTGGAAAACATTTCATCACATAGGACTTCTGAAATGCAAAACAGTGTTCTAAGAGCTCAAAAGGGAAAAAAATACTCATTAGAAAATAAGACAGAGTATGGGAGAAGTTGGAGAATATCAGTGCACTAGAACTGACTGAATTTCAAACGTTACCAGAGAAGACAGACTGAAATTAATGCAAGCTCAGGAATTTGTGAAAAGGAAGTTTATCAAAAGAAGTGGAAGTCCTGGAACTGTAGCTGAGAAGATGCAGACAATTTGGAAGATAAAGTATATTGGGAAATGAGGAAGAAAAAAGTTTTTTCTAGACTAGACTAGAAAGAGTAGATACACAAAACTGGACTAAGAGAGGACCGAGCAAGTGGCAAAAGCAGACTGCTTCATATGACATCTTTGGCATATAATTATTTTCAGACACATACAGTAGTCAAGATCCTACAGCACTCATGATCAAGAGTACATGATTAAACATATAACTACCTTGACTTTTTAGTTCTACCTCAGCTAAACAGCATACAAATGGAAAGACACAAAAAACATCTGATCTAAAAACATCTGATCTTAGTGTAAGCACATACAAGTGCATCTTCATAGAATAAAATATTAAACCTTGAGATCCTGTCTCCTGTTGTTTCATGTCATCTCCAATATTTACCACACTGGCACTGCATGGCAATGATGGGGATCCCTGTTCTGTTTCACTGTTATCTGGAAAAAAAGAAAAAATCTTTTCAGCTATTTTATGTTGTAATATTCATCAAGCTCACAGGTATGCTTCAGGGCATCGACTCTCTCTTCCATTGGACTTCAGAGTACAGTAGCCCCATTTGACAAATGGAATCTGGCATAGGGGGCCCAGAAGAAACACCACATTTCAAAGACATTGTCTCTCCTCTTAACACTTTGCCTTCTCCAAAGAGTTTTCAATAAAACAAACAAACAACAAAAAAGCACAACTACCAGTACCTGCATTTCTATCACTGAAAATATATCTAAATACATTTCTTAGCATTCTTGTATTAACTTTTTTTTTGTTTTTTTTCATGCAATTCAGGAAGTTGACACTGAAAACAAAAATGCTAGAGACTTGGAGACTTGCATAACTGACATACTTTTCATTTGCAGAAAACCTCTACCACAAAGTTCTGTTATCTCTGTTGCTGACTGTCAGATGTCTTGAACATCTATTGGCTGGAGAAACAGCACTGAGTATTTTGTCTTTATTTTTTGCAAAAGCTGGGAGCAAGAGGATGACATACAGATAACATATTCCTGGGTGTTTGAAAATCTTGCACACGGTGGGTATTATGCCACAGCTGATGAATTATGACGTACTTTTACTAATACCAAACTATAACACAAGTAGCTGTTTGTGCATCCAGCCTCCGCTCAGGTATCCTGCGTTCAAGCACACTGACTTCCAATATCTGGCACATATACTTCAATATGTGCAGAGTATATAAGATTAAGCTTCACTAATCTCATGTTATCAGCAGCAAAATTAATATGGTTCTTTAGCTTATGAATATTGTACACACACATCAGATTATTGATAACCTCTAGGTGTAGGCCACACCTCTCGTACATGGAGCTTGTGACACGGAAGAGTGAAAGGAGTTAAGATTTGCTTTTGCTCATTGAGGAGGCTATCTCTCTGCTTGCTTTCGAATGCAGCTTTCACTCTTGAGCATGAATAAAAGATTTGCTACATTCTTGCCATTTGAAGATTTGCAAGATCAAAATCTTGAAGCAATTCAGACAGAAGAGCAATGTAGGGCAGAAATTTCAATACTCAATTCAAAAATGTAGCAAATAATACCATTATGTCTACAAGATTAATCAAACCATAGTAGACCACATTCTGCCTTCATGTACAGCAGCTCTGCCCAGCAGCTCTGCCAACAGTAATAGCTACCCAGAATGAATCTGGCCTATTTTATTTCCAGTTTGCAATTGAGAAGAAAAATGTTTCAAGTCAACTTCAAAGCAAAGTCAGTTTTAATTACCTTTGGCTGTGCTACTATCCTTTGTTTGGAACTGTAAGTCCTTTTCAACAGAAGCACTGAAGTCCTCCTGGGGCGGAATATGATTTTCCTGCTTAAGACCTCTTCTGATCAAAGTGAGCCGAACCGTTTGTCCCGTGTGCCGCAAAACGTCAACTGCTTGCTGGTTAGTAAAACCCTGAAGATCTGTTCCATCCACCTGCAGAATTAAGCAGCTTTTCAGTCCACCCAGAAAAAAAAAGTCCAGGGTAAAATAATACGGTGAGCTCTCAGCATCTGTTAGCCTGAGCACGAAACAAGTGTAGGGGCAAGAACAAAACCTATATGACTTAATGAAATTGGATGAGCGAAGCACTTCCACTGGAGTACTGCACAGCTAGGCGACAACCAGCACTACAGCACAGAGAGGGGAAGTGCTCCAGGTGCCCACAACGGTGCAGCTGGGCAGATCTGCTCTGCAAAGTGGGAGAAGACATAGCATGCGCTGTCCAGGGCATGCTGTCTGTCCATTGTGCAGCCTGTCTGCTTGACCACTTCAGCAATCTCTACCTCCAAGGAGAAAATACTGGGTGAATTAACCAACACAGCCATGGCTAGGAGTGCTGGGGACAGGAGGGTTAAGGAAGGATACACTGATCCATGGTGGTAAAAAGAACTAGAGAGCACAGTCATTCTGAGGCCAAGGAACCTCAGATACAGGGAATTCTACTACCGAACACCATGAAATCCCATTTCCCAATCAAACACAGTCACAACCAACCAGATGTTATCACTGGTTCATCATTTTAATATTTTAAAGATAAGATTTTGGCCTCTTCTGTTTGAAACTATCTCATTATCTCATTAATTCAGTGTTTTTTTCTGGAACTCAAAACTTTGGCATTGTTCAATTTCATCCCACTATCACTAGGACACACCCAATTTTATTCTTCTCCCTGCAAACTCTGTAATATCCTTTCTCAATTTACCCTTCCGTGCCTTAAATTTCTGAAACAGTTCTAATAATACTATGTTCCTGTAGTTTTTTCTGTCTATCTACACAACACATATATTTCATTATTTTAATTGCTCCTCCATGAAGAACGAATCCCTCTGGACTCTTAGTCATTTTGTTGTTCTTCTCTTAATTTCTTCCACCTCTGGTGCTCTTCTAAGTATAAAGTAACCAAAAATCACATGGGGTTATTCAATTTTTTCTCCATGCTTAAGCAAACCATATTTAAAAAATGTTAATTATTCTTTTGTCTGAGAACACTCAAATAATTTTCTTCTTCTGCATCTGCAGTAGAAGAAGCAAACAAACTGCAATAATCAGGTTCAGCCATTTGTATTCAGCATGTAAATCATTACCAAAAAACATATACTTCCACAAACAAACATGCAGGTACATTTAGAGAGAGACATTAACTTGCTCTTAGTTCTGTCTAAGGAGAGATCTATGAGAGACAAAAAAATGCACTCCCTCTGTTCATGACCTGATTTTCACTAAACAAATAACATTTTGTGGATGAAAATACGTTCTTTTTTCTCTGAGCACCTAAAACTTTTATAACATACTTTTAAAAATCATTTTGAAAAGTTGTGCAAATTTAATCAAACTTTAAAACTTTGCACTTACTAAGATCCTACTCATAAGATATACACATGAAATACAGATTTTTTAAAGAAGTACAAGTTAGGAGTGGATAACATAATTAGAAAGAGAATGTGATCAAATATTCTATCAAAAAAGGCCTCATCCTTTCAACAGCATTTAAGTATTTTAAACAAGTACTATATAAGCAATTCTATACAATTTAAAGAAGCAGAATTTTGCAGACAAGTGATCTTGTTTCCTTTTGTGTTTACTTACAACTATAATTTGATCTCCCACATGGATTCTGCCATCATGTTCAACAGCACTGCCCTTTGTAATGCTTTTCACAAAGATACCAGAAGGTTCTGGGATGAAGAAACAGGAAAAATTAAATTAACTAATTTATTAAGAAACAACTTAAATAATGCAACAATCTCTAACTAATGGCACCAGTCAAAGAGAGAAAAAAAACCAACCCACAATCTCAAAGTAAGATAAGAAAATAATCATGAAGAAAAGTAATGATTTAAGTGAAACATAAATATTACTAAAGGATTAATGTCGGTTTGCATTGCACCAGCTTTCACTCAAAATCTTACAATGCCAAATTCACAATTCTTGCTGGAAAATAAAAAATATTCCAACTTAGTTTAACCTAAATATTGAAACCAACATCAACAAGGAACGTATCTCTGACTTTGGTCAAATTTGGACAGAAAATTCAGCTTCAGTATACTAATCTGGTAAACTCTGAATTTTCTATGTACTTAATAATTGCTTAAGAAAATGCATATTTGAATAACCAAATCCAGAAAATTATAAGCAAACAGGACCACAACTTACATTTGAACCAGCTTTTAAGTACAGATGCCAATATTAGATAAAACAAAAATTTAAAAAAAAAAAAAAATCCCAAACCAAACCAAAAAAACAACAAAAAAAAAGCCACAAACAAACAAAAAAACCCTAAGACAGAACTATTTTAGACAGTTATTAATTTTGAATCAGAAGAGAAAGGAATATATAGAGAACATCTACAGAAGCGACGTTTTACTAAAAGAAATTCATTTCAGGAGAAACACACTTGCCTGTGAAACAACTTCAACAGCTCAATAAAGTGAAAATCTCTGGAGTTTCTACATGCACATTTTGCACATCATACATGAAACTGAGAAAAATAACAGCGTAAACAGGCATGAAATCAGGTCTGACAGTTACAGGCCTGTAACACTGATTTCAGAAATCTCAAAAGAATCTACTTTCTCTCAACAAATGTTCCCACTGTTAAATGAATATGTTTGATATGAAGATAATTCACTATGAAATGCATTCTAAAAGTTGTCAGATCCTTTACAGACCTGAAGTTAACTTTTTACTGGCCCTTATTATGACAAAAGTTAGCAGGAAGGAGGGCTAATGATCCAATTCAGCTTAGGAAAAATAAGATTACAAATATATTAAAGTCATATCACTGACAAGTCTCTTTTTTTTTTTTTTAAGCTGTTGTTTCCACAACAACTGGTCTTACTGAATTCCAGACATTCTTATATCCTGTAACAGCTGTATGATAACACAAAAAGTTGTTATTTGTCATTCATGAAAGATTCAGCCATGGATCTTTTTGTCCAGTAGTTTTATTGCTACTTCTCTGACAGCAAAGTTATCCTGTAACTAAGTGTTAAGTCACAAAACTGAGTTACCTAATCAGTTCCTAGGTTAAGAATATTCTACATAGATACACACAGCACAGTAATTTCAAATCGAAGACTGGTGATACCCAAACACTAAATCAGTTAAAATACGCTCTCAGATCTATCACATGTTCTGCATTTTAATTTGTCTCTTAAAGATTCAACTGGAAGCTGCTAAACAGTGGACTTGCACAACCTGTGACCATCCTGTCCTATGCAACAAGACTGTTAAAATTTAGTCCAGATTTTCCAAGTCGACAAACTAAGCTATATACTGCCAATAATGCAGAGTGCACCTATCCATACATTTTTCTAACAATATATATGTGGGTGCAAGTCAAAGCAATAGCTCTTTGAGAAGTTTTACAACACATTCAACAAATATCCCTTCCTAGCAATACCAGGTTTGCCAAATCCCCCCTAGGGAGGCCTAACAGAGTTCAGAATAATTTTTCAGAAGAATGCAGTGGAAACTGCAAAGTAAAAATACACAGAACCGTACACGAATATTGTTGCATGTGTTTATTGAAATAAGCTTATTTATTGTCTGCCACAGTCCACGGGCCAACAAACATTTATTGTATCTATATCTATTGTATTCTTGATCTGCCAGCAGCACTATTCACATTGTTAACAATTTAATAGCAATACCTTCTCAAACTACTCAAATGGCTAACGTATTACCTTGTAAGAGCCTTTTAAAAACGAAAATGTAATTTTAAAAGCCCAGCTATTTCTAACAAAGAGGGCTCAACCTATTTTAGAACTGTTTTTCAAAAACATATAAACATAAGCTTTAGCCAAAAGTGAAGATAAAAATTGATTTAAAAATAGAGGTGGGATTCTATAATAACACCAACTGCTTTTATTCTGAATGTCCTTCTCACTAAAGGAAAATAATTCTTTTTCCCTTACGAACTTTAAATAGATTTTCATATTGTCAAGGGTTCTTTTAAGAGATGCTATACCAAAATTAAGTCTTGGATGCATATATACCATAGTATGCAATAGATTGTATAGTAAAGTGCAGAAATCTACCATTACCTGATGTTTTGTCTCCAATGTAACCAGCAATAGTTATTCCTAAACCTTGGTTGTTTTTAGTAAGTTCAACATTAAATTTCTCCCCATCTTCACAGCCACCAATAGAAGCATCTGCCTAGTAAGAAAACAGTGATTAGGTTTTTTTTTTCTTTAAAGATCCTTCACATTCTTTAATGTCATTAACATGTAAAATTAGATGCAATCATAAAAAAGAAAGTGCAAACTTTCCTTACACTCTTTGCTGTTCACCAGAGAAATAAGAAATAGGTTAACACTTGTCATTGTGAAGCCATACAGGGCAGGTCATGTACTCTCCACCCCATTGCTCCAGCATATTACCTCTAACCTATAAAAGCATTATTTGATGACTAAAATGATCGGTGAGATTTGTACAAATTGAATAATGAATTGCTTGTACAATAATTTAGACATATATGTATATGAATACATAGCTTGCTGCCCTTCTGGTGCCTCCTCTGAACCAGCTTTACATGGTTGGGTAATTAAAAAGAAGAAAAAAGGTCATAATTCTATTTTGTATGCTATTTGTTTAAATTTCTCTGCAATAAATACCGCTATGTTTTTTAAACCTGTCAAAAATTTGGGAGTAAATAATTAATTTATTTACTGTTAATGAAAGTAAAATACATATTAAAATCCCATTTTTACAATAGTGGTTTTGTAGTAAAAGAAAAAACTACATAGGAAAATTAATTTCAACTTTAAAAAAGTTTTGGATTTAAATTTTTCATCTTTCAGTTGTCTAAAACAGACAGTTTCTAGCCATTTCAATATCTGATATGTGATTACATATAAAAGGCTTTAATTTCATTGTATTTATATGGGCATCAATATTTATGCATACATTTAAACCAGGATTTCATAAAGTATAGCAGGATCCATCAAGATCCTGCTATACTCTTCTTTTATTCTGTGCTTTCTGCGTGCCAAGTAGCAGCTAATATTTTTTAAAGTGCAAATATGGCAACCAGGTAGATACTAATCAAACCTAGTTTGACTAGATAACTATACATGTGCCTAAAGAAAGAAGATTTCAGGAGAGCTATGACGCTACTTGCCAAGAGAATCTAATTCCAGTTCTTTATCTGAACAACTCCAACCAAAATCAAAATTAAACACAAGAAAAAGAAATTGCTACTGCATTAACCATCTCTCTACTTGATAATACAGGATTGCTTTGGCCAGAGGTAATACCACTAAAAAACTGATCTAATTTCTATAACCTCATGAATTTTTACAGGATAGACATCTACAGGTGAACATGACAAGAAGTGGTCATTTTGAAAAGCCATTCTGCTCTCAATAATAGCTGTAAGAGCATCTTGAAGTCTTCACTCACACTGTATTTGATTACAAGAAACTAACAAACCAAGCTGTTTGCATCATCATCTTCACTTCAGACCCAAATCAGTAAGTCTTGCACAACTGTTAACAAGGTGCTCCTTCCATGAACAAGACTTGTAGAAGTTTAAAAACAGCCTACCTTCTGTCAGAAGAGAGGTACCAGAAAGAAGGTATTGAAAAGTAAGGAAAAGGAGAAGAAGGTGTCAAAAAATTTAAATTTTGCCCCTTGGTTGCTTTGAGCTACTTCCTCAGTACTAGAAATTTTATACCTCCTGCAGCTGCAGATACTTCCTTCAACATTGCATCATATACTGGTGGTGAATGGTGTTGTATCCAGTTGTTGGCCAGTCACTAGCGGCATGCTTCAGGAATCAGTGTTGGGCACAGTCCTGTTTAATATCTTTATTGATGATCTGGATGAGGTAATTGAGTCTACCATTAGCAAATTTGAAGATGGCAACAAGTTCAGAGGGAGTGTCAATATGCTGGAGGGTAGGAGGGCTCTGCAGAGGGACCTGGACAGGCTGGATCAATGGGCCAAATCCAGTGGTACGAGATTCAACAAGGCCAAGCGCCAGGTCACATGCCTTTTGGCCATAACAACCCCCTGCAGCACTACAGGTGGGGAGAGAGTGGCTGGACAGTGGCCAGACAGAAAGGGACCTGTCAATAATGATTGAGAGGAAGATGAACATGAGCCAGTAGTGAGCCCAGGTGGCCAAGAAGGCCAATGGCATTCTGGCCTGTATCAGGAACCATGTGGCCAGCAGGACCAGGGAAGTGATTCTTTCCCTGTATGCGGCACTGGTGAGGCCCTCGCTTGAAATCCTGAGTCCATTTCTGGGCCCCTCAGTTCAGGAAGGATATTGTGGTGCTGGAACAGGTCCAGAGAAGAGCAACGAGGCTGGTGAAGGGACTGGAGCACAAGTCCCATGAGGAGAGGCTGAGGGAGCTGGAGTTGTTTAGCCTGGAGAAGAGGAGGCTCAGGGGAGACCTCATCACTCTCTAGAACTGCCTGAAAGGAGCTTGTAGCCAGTTGGAGGTCAGTCTTCTCTGCGAGGCAACAAGCAGTAGGACAAGGGGGCACGGTCTTAAGCTGTGCCAGGGGAGGTTTAGGTTGGACATCAGGAAGAGGTTCTTCACAGAAAGAGTCATTGGGCATTCAAATGGGCTGCCCAGGGAGATGCTGGAGGCACCGTCCCTGGAGGTGTTTAAGGAAAGCCTGGATGTGGCACTCAGTGCCATGGTCTAGTTGACAGGGTTCTGTTTGGTCATAGGTTGGACTCGATCTCAGAGGTCTTTTCAAACCTAGTTGAGTTTGTGATAACCTCAAAAAGGCAAACGCTGAAGAAATATACACAGATTAACAGTGTATATCAAATTCAGCTTTTGTTTTGGGACCGATGTTTTTCAGACAAGTAATACTAGGGCTAAACATGGATCCTCTATCTAAAATGCAGAGGGTTTTTATGTCTCTCAGTGCTGTAAAGACACAAAAGTACCAGTTTGTCTCTCCTGCTAGATGCTCAGAAGCCTCCATGTTAAGATTAACTTTCTTTGCCTTATAGCCACAAAAGAGGGGATGTTTCTTTTCCACAGGTACCACTACAACGGACAGGGGCAAAATGATGGTAATCATGCATAAATTTTTATGGCTTTTTTTCTTCTGAAGTGACCTGTTTGAAACATAAATTGTAACTGGTGAGAAAGTAAACCAGAAAGTCTTTCAAGGCCTAAATTCTATCTACCTGGAGGCTCAAAAACAATGAACTTTTTCTTCTCTCATTAATTTACTCCACATATTCACATTTATATATATCTGATCATAACCACATGTGACAAAACAGTACTGTTCCTGGCTCTTCTGAAACCAGACTTTGCTACAAACATGCAAATGACCTATTATGCAGAGGTTTTGAGCTGACAGGTCATGATAATATATACACCCTTTTTTAAGAGGCTGACAGTTGTAGAGGAGTAACAGCGCATAGTACGATCATCAGCAGGGGAATAAGGGTAGCAGCGGTCAACTTTATTCAGAAAACATCTAGCAAATGAGCAATGCCAGGTGATGTAGGAAAGAAGCAGGTGTGTGCTGGTTGGCACAGGGAGGAAATGTCTGATGAAGAGCTGGAATTATATGGAAAGAAGAAATATTTCTGGAGAGGAAAAAGACAAGTGGACAGAGAAATGCTACATAGTCAACTAGCTCTGTCTGAAGAAAAGACTTCATGGCTTCAGTCGTTTCTAATGTAATAACGTACCCTTGCAAAAACCCAGAACAAATTGTTTCAAATTATACTTATGGAAGTCCTAAACCTTAATCCCAAAAGTCTTTAAGAATATAGTAACTTGAATTGTGGACTCATTATATTTAAATTCTCCCAGACTGTCAGATGAGAACATCACTATGGGGAAAGAAAATCCTGGCTTTTGAGAACATAAGGACAAAAGACATTCAAATAGTAAGTAAAAAGAAAGGAAGTTTATAGTAGATATTTGCAATGAGTTGAGTATATTCACTGTTGCTTACCTGTTTATCTGCTGTGGAGGTGGGTACTGGTGTACCTGGAGGAACTGCTGGAAGAGGTGGCTCATCAATAGGACCCCTTGCAATTACGAGTTTCACTCTATTTCCACACTGCCTTAGAACTTGTGCCACCTGCTCACTGCTCATTCCAGCTAGGTCTGTATCTCCAATTTTCAAGATGTGATCTCCACTACACAATCTCCCATGCTGGAGGAAAAATAATGATGAAAAAAATCTTTTAACATCCTGCTACTTCTTCCACGTACCGTATAGTTAGAAAAAGACTACATAGCTATAGTAACTTTTACGACATATGAACCAGGTGACTTTTTTTGGGTGTCAAGTCAATATCCTGAAAACATGGAGAAGAAAAGAAGGTTGCCTAACAGCACACTAATTTTACTTGGAATTTCCAAAGAAATACCCAGGAGATCATTTTTCAAACAGTCACCCAAGCACACAAAAATAAATGTGTTTAGTTATGATTACTACCTGCTGATATTTAACAACTACCTATAGACTTCAGAACTCCAGGTTTCATTTCCAAGTACACTTTTAAAGACAGCATAAAAACATTTATTCTGCTTTGCACTTCTATTTAAAAACTACTTCTCAGGATCAACCATAACTTCAAAATAAAATTAATTTCTCTCTTACTGTGATTCAGTTATTTATATTGCTTTACACTGGTTTACTCTCCTACTGATTTACCTTTAATTAGCAAAAATGCTTTATATGAATGTGGGCTATATGATGCGTATTAAAGAGACAGATCTGTAAAAGGAACCTATCCACCTGCTCAGGGAAAGAGTGCAGCAGTAAATATTCTCCATGAATCTCCAGGTTATCAGGCTGCTACTGCTGTCGTTGGAAGACTAACCAGTCTCTGTGCCTATTAAATCCTTGAAGATCATTAAGGCAGCCCTGGGTACCTGTCCAACGGACAAGCTTGAAATCAGCTGTGATAACCAAATTCAATTCACATGAGCCCTTCAGGCAAGAGCAGAGCCTGCACTCTGAAGCAGACACATGAAATTACCTCTGCTCCAAGCCTCAGTAAGCCCAGCAGAGAGAAGCAGATTGTCTTAGCTGTTAGGGCAGAGCAAGTCAATCTTGGGAGTTCTCCCTACCCTTGACTACAACCAGTGCACTCATGAAAGAATTAAGAGTGTAAATGAATATTGACCAAACATGTATTATGTAACAGGTTTGAAAATGTGATTTAGAGCCTAGTCCAGCTTTTACAAATGTGCAAATCCCAGCACTAAACACACCTTTATATAAATATAAACTTATATAACTTTTATATAAATTTCACTACTTGTTCTTTTTTTTTTGCATTTATGTGCATAAAAGCTACCAGTATTTAGCATGATCATAAAAGTAAAGGGTAACTGCACACCTTACTGAATGGTAACAGAAAGGTAGATTGAATGTACCTGATCAGCAACCCCTCCTGGGAGGATGGTTTTAACAATCACTCCAGTTGACCTTCCTCCCACTATCCCAAATCCCAGACCTGAGCCATCATTCACCAACTCTATGGTCTCCACATGCTGCCAGTGAACCTAAAAGGAACAAATACAAGCTTGCAAATGATTAAAAACATAGAATCATAGAACACATGATTTTTATAGGTATGAAAAGACCCTTAAGATTATCAAGTCAAAATCTTAACATAGGTATTAGAATTTGCAAACTATTTTCTCTTTTTTCTTGAGCATGTTTTTGATAATGGAAGGTTGGAGGAAGGTGGACATAAGAGACCTTTCTAACAATTACTATTTGGTGCAAGATTTCATAATTTTTAAGCAACAAATTGCTAGTTCCATAACAGGCAAGCTTCTCTGGTACAAAACAGAGCTAGGTAGTGGGTCAGACCTTTCAAGAACTTGTTGAATTATTTAAGCAGCAACCTAGGGCCACCCACCTTCATGCCCCTTTGCAATCAGTAAATACTGCTGCTACAAAATCTTGTATGACTAGAAATCTTCAGCTAACTGCATGTTCACGTTGGCCACTATAACAAAGCACAGGTGAAAGCAAAATCCCAATTTAAGGATTTTTAAGGCTGAAAGTAGCACCAAGCATTGCGAAGTAGGCATGAGCAGAATTGCCTCATGTAATGAGCAAAGATTTTTGCATTGTCTGATGTCAACAGCAGCAGAACAAAGTGGCTCTGATGGCAGACTTGATGTTCTGACAGGAGCAAAACTGCTCTGAAAGACAGACAAATGCTAGTTTGCTCATATGGGGCACTACTTGAAGGGACAACTGGAAGCTCATGGTGTGCTTTCTCTTGAAGAATACGCCACACCGTACGCTCATCGGAAACTTGAAACTGCAGCTGGTCCTACATTAGGTAGGATCTTGAAGGAAGCATTTATTTTGGCATAATCCAGGTATTGCAAATTCAAAGCCCTGTGGTACCTGTTTGGAAATCCACAGTCTTAACATAAACCAATGATGATCACCCAAAGCCTGAAGGAAAAAGGACAGCACCTAATACGCTGCATTTGAAAGCAAAGAGAAAACAAGCACTGGGAAAAGCACGCTAAAAAACCAAAAGCTGTGGTATGTTTAAAAGGAACATTTTTTCAAGCAAGGGAAGTTGTTTGGAGAATACAGAGGCAATCACATAGAGAAAAGTGTCATAGCAATATTGGAAGAGAGTAGGCCTCTCCTATGTGCTGGCAGGAAAGCTAAGGTCAGTCAGCTGCATTCCTGCACACAGATGAAAAGAATAATTCTGACATTCTTTCACTAAAAATTTTATGCTAATGATTAAAAAAACCACTAAACCAGCTGCTTTTTTCAGACCAATTGCTCTCTATACTGCTGGTTATCGACTCCCTTAAAGAAGGGCCACAGATGACTGAACAGCAAAACCTACAGAAACTAAAGACAGGTTGTTTCATCCCAGGACAACAAGGTATTACATGAGTAAGACACCAGCATTCAAAAGAAAGGAATTGTAGCAGAGCTGTTTTCTGGGGGGTCCTAAAATGCATCCATGCATTTTAATGTTACTTGTTACTCTACTTGGATCCCCGACGCTAACAGAACAGAGAAACAAACACACAAGTACCCATTCAGCTGGTGGTGTGGATCAGATTGCAATGCCTCAAAAAATTCTGTTTGCCCAAGCAGAAGGCAAGGAAAAAAAAAGATCTTGTTTACTGCAATCTCAAAATAAAGCTTCATCAAGGTAAATACGCTATATTTGCACTGGTAGATACAGATAATTTGGCAGATGAGAGGAAGGAATACATCCAAGATGAAGATTTCCCCCCAGTAAACCTGAATATTTTCTACTCTTTGCAAGGGCAAGGTACAGTAAAGATAAATAGAAGAAAAGCCTCGAGAAATTTGAAGGCGTGTATATACAAGTTACAAAAAATGTCTCAAAATCCTATATGCAGTAAGTACATACATGACCAGAACTGAATACACAGATGTTTGAGGTATACTCACCGGGTTGGAATGGGCTGAAACTGTACTAGCAGCAGATGGAGACCGGGAAACTACAGGACTGATGAGCTGAGGAAAAGTGCCCCTGGCCACAACTAGCTGGACATTATCTTTTGCTTTCTGCAGGATGCTGATAGCCTGTTGATGCGTAATTGTCTGATCAAGGGCTTGTCCATTAATAGCAAGGATTTGATCTGCTTCCTTCAGCTTTCCATCTCTGTCACATAGATGTAAACAGGGAAGGGGGATGACAAAATAAACAAATCAGAAAAACCAAGGAAGCATTGCCACAGAAATTGCAATATTTTGACAATTTTCCAGTATTTTTAATAACCCAGTCTCTATTCCCCCCACTTTTTAATCCCTCCCTGCAGTTTTGCTGAAAGGAGTTGATGCGGCACCCTGGTGATTGCTTCCTTTGAAGCTAATCCCACTGCCACTGTCCCCTGGCTACTACCCCCTAGCCAGCTTTCTTCTCCCCATACCCCCATGCGAGACTAAGCATATTAATCTCAGTCACTCCCAAACACAGCCTAGGAGCTTGTGTTTATTCCTGACTTTGAGCCTCTTGCTTTATACATCAAGTGCTCCACTTCGTTCAGTGCCCCCATCCTGAATATTCATCAAACTGTGGAGTGGAACACACTTTCATCAAGATGTTACAGAAACAAATTTTGTTTTGATGAAAAACAAGGAAAAAAAAGGAAAAGAAAAAAGAAAAAAAAAGAAGGCTAGGGAAATAAAAAAAGAGAATGAAAATGATAAAACAGATCCCTTTTATGCAAAGGGAAAAAAATTAAAAAAAAACCTCTTTGCTTTCTGACAAAGGAAGCACTACTGTAAAATTACACACTGAGCCCTTCCCTAGACCTAATCCAAAGGAAGTGCATGAAGTCCACAAAGTTGAATTACCTGCTACTTCCTTCACCAATTCTTTGCATCCTAAAGTGCCAACACTTCGAAAACAAAGGGCAGCAATGAAAACAAGGATCCCTACTACACCAGCTTTTGTGAGTACCTACACGGTGGAAGCTCAGTTACAGCATTCAGGAAAAAGAATTTCACTTGTGAATTCGAACTGTTTTCCAGAGTGCTCTTGAAGACTTATTATTGCCAGGGCCTTTCTCATTTATGACCCCTGAAACAGTTGTTGAATGTTTCTCTTCTGGACAATGAATCAGGCAGGGCCTGATTCAGTAAAGACAGGTCTCATCTCCATGCAATAAAAGAAGTAAAAGCAAATACCACTTGAATGGGAAGAAAGAAAAAAGGGGGAAATTTAGGCAAATTAGAAAATATTGTGAATAAGTAGAGCATGATGCTTTCTGTAACTGAATTAACTCTGCAGACCATGCTCTGGCCTCTGTTAAAAATACAGTGTACAGATCACAAATAATCCAAAAACTTCTCCCTACAGTACAGCAAAAAATAGAATTAACATGACTCACACCTCCCCACACAACATACAGAGTTCACTGCAAAGTAGCTCTGGCCAGGTTCCTTGATCACTGATACACCTCACCAGCCTGCAGTGAACCCTGCACTGCTGCCGTTTACCACTAGGTTTGTTTGCTCCCTTGGGCTGTTCTTACAGCAGAAATCCATTTCTCTCAACACTCCTTGTGAAATTTGAGTTTAAGCCTAAAGTATATTTTCAGCAAGCTATTATTATTGCTGAGCTTCTGTAACATCAACTTACTATCTCTTTGAATATCTCTGAGTTTAGGTCAAGCCTTGCTTGACTTTAAAGCTTGTTTTCCCACCTGCTCAGTGGGCCATACCTTACAAATAACACTGCTAGTTACAGCTGACTATTTTGCATAAAATTAGTCAGTGCATTCGAGGATGGCAAAATATGGATTTCAGTGTTAAAAGACACAACGAAGAATGGCAGCCTCCCCTTTTTCCCTATTTAAAAGGAGATATTATAAACAAACCACAGAGAAGGATATAAGTAGTTTTAATAAATTCAGAACACATCATATGTTGTCCTGTTCCAACATCACAAAAATTGCAGTGTTAAGTAATTTTACATCTGCAATGATGCTTAGGATATGAGAGAAACATGCTCTTGTACCACAAAAATAACAGCACTAACACAACTAAACTGCACTGTCATATTAACATTTGGGATAGTAAAATATTCCAATAGTTTTCTTACCTATGTGCCACACTTCCCTCCTGGATTTCTTGCACAAATATTCCTAGTTCTCCCCTGTTTTCACTCTTGAGTCCCACAACACTGAAGCCCAGACCACCACTTAGAGGTTTAATAAGCTCAATTGTCTCAACAAGACGACCCTATTCAGCAGAAGTTAAAAAAAAGGGTACAAATGTTAAAAGGTTAAAAATGTTGAAAAGTAGTAATAATGAATGTTATAAACAACTTGGAAATTAGTTGCTAATTTGCCAGTTACAGTTACAGTTGGGCAAGACTATACAAGCTAATAACTGAAACATAGTTGTTCATTTCCGATTTTTTCCTATCATACAGAAAAGATTTGAGAAATAAAAGACTACCACAGCCCCGAAGAGGAAATCAGGGAAGAACAGCTAAATATACAGACTTTAAGCTTAGTAGTGACTAAAGTAGGATATGCATCTATAAAATTTTAGAGGGTACAGGTCAACTTTCAAGCAAAACTAGAAAAAGAGGAAGAATTTCAGAAAGATGAAAAAAGTAGGACTATGCAAAAGGCTCTCCATAAAAGCATTAGACTTCTCCTATCAGACTTTTTTACAGATTAATTACAACAATCCTAGAATATATGCCTGGGCATTCCCAGCTCCAGCCACTGTAGGGACTTGTACATCATTTCTGGCTGCTACAGGAAAGTAGTAAGATTACACAGCAAGGCCAAAAAGGAATTTTCCATTTAATTTCCAAGAAAGTCTAGTTGTCGTTAGTTATGCATACAAGAGGATGCTCTGACAAAGTATCTCCCCCATGCACAGAGAGGCAGTTCTACAATGTGCATAAAAAGATAATGGGATGCTGATCTGTGAGACACACACAGGCCAGCTAAGGACAGTAACTCAGCAGCGACAATGTCAAGACCACTTTTTCACCTGCTTTCTCATTTACTAATTGTTCCTCAAATTAAAAGGTTACTTTTATTTTACATAGGAAGTGAGCTCTGGTCTGCGTAATAACACAATTGCTTTTAAGTAAGCATACATGTATTTTAATCATCAGATAATCAGTAATCCACATTCTGTGGTTACTGTAAGACAAGTTTACCTGGGACATGTTTCTGATCAGCTGCTCGAAGTCATCACTAGAGGACTTTCCATTAATCTGAGGAGTAATGGATCTCATTGATGCTTCTAGCACATTAGCTGGGCTGCCATTCTGCTGAGCCAACAAATATGACTCATTAAGTGGCAAGGACCCCATGTTCACACCATGATGGAGAAGCTGAGGGAATTCATCAGTGGAATGTATGGAGGGTGCAATATTTACCTGTAAAAGATTGATGGCAACACAGATTTATAGACACAGCAAAAATCTCCTGCCTACATAAAAGCATCATAGTAAGTCAATTGATTCTTAAATGTACCTGAAATACCAATTTGCAATTTCAAAAAGACATTTTAAAAAGAAAAATTACCTTTGATATTTATAATCAATGTAAAGTTGTGAACTACCAGCATAAAACACAGAAATTGACAAGAACAATTTAAAATTGCCTAAAATTAATTTGTTCCTATCATCTTGAAGTATTCCATCACAGTGGTAGATGTAAACAAGTATTACCAAACTTTTTCTACAGTAACAGTATTAAAAAAAAACAAAACAAAACCCAAACAAATGTATCACTTATTTTACAAGAAAAAAATAAAGTATGTGTATATTAATGAAAAAAAGAAAGAAACCTCACCAGCTACATAGAAGACAAATTTCACTGGTCATGGTTTCTGCATCACAATGCACTACCAATGTGACTATCTACATGAGCTAGAATTAAATACAAAATTACTGAACAAGTCTAAAACCACCAGACCAGGCTGCTCTGAAAATCAAAACTGTACCTTTACACAGACAGACTTGACAATACCATTCTCTTAGAACAGAAAAGAAAATGAGAAATTTCTCCATTTTGCCCAGCCATAGTAAACTACCTCTTTTCAAGCAGGTCTCTGCCAACAAATGTAATGAATGGCTGCTGGCGATACAAAGCTCACCTGAGAGATGAGCAGAAACCCTCATTTGGCTGTTGTCCCGCTTGCCTGTTGACTGTCAACACGAACCATTTTACTCCACATAGATTTGCCGCATACTTGCCTGGCACACTAACCACAGTACTGAAGTTTCAAATACTTTTCATAGTTTTACAGTGCAAATTCGCTAGCATTCTGTACCACAATACAGAAGACTAGGGTTCCCCTTCCTTAAAGTCATATTTTTAAACTTCATGTATCAACAAAAATTTCAGAATTGTAAATATATTCTAAAATGTCTACTGCACCAGTCTCAACTGCTTAAGCATGTTACTTCTATTAGGTTTATCATATCATTCTCCCAACAGTCCAGTCATTAAAAGGTCAATATTGCTCTCCGTCACACAATTCCATCTCATCTGGGTACTTTAGGAAAATGCAATAAAACAAATGTCTTTAGCTGAACAACTTATGTGCCTGGGAAGACCTTCAAGTTAAAATAAAAATACTATAAGACAGCAATGGGAAAAAGCAGTTCTTAGCCTGCTCTGCTATAAAAAACTTTTAAGAGGAAAATCTGGATGTCTGGAATTCAGATATTTCCATAACATATTGATTATGTTCTGTCATCTGAGTATTTGTGAGCAGTCAATTGGGTTATGTTACAAATAAATCATAATACCTAAAAAATGTGCACGTATGCACTTTTTTAACCACATACATTCATGTCAACAAGCACATAAGGCACAGGTAGACAAGCCTTGTTTCACAACATCCAGAGACATAATCAAATTCTACCCTTCTGTGAATACAAAATTTCTCCTTATATTATATGAACAGATTTGAAACTAGTGAAGCCTATGACATACTGCATTTCTCACCTGCATGAGGCCATATGATAGGTTAATTCAATTCCACCTTCCAAATGTCCTCCATTTCAATGTATAAAAGTATATACCTGAACTTGGTCAAATATGTGCTTTATTTCTTGTTCTCCTCCACCTTCAAATCTTCTTGTAGATCCTGCTATTATAGTTCTTCCCACATAAAAATTGTCATGAGTGAAATTATCAATCCTAAAAGTATTTAACATCTAACACCACTGCAATTAACCAGTCTTAACTGTTTCTGTGTAACATTTTTACATTTCTACAATCCTACAATAGTGCTAAAAGCAAGATTTAAGTCTGTGAACAGAAAGCTAGAACCCCTTCTGCTTTACAAAGAAAGAGCCATGCAGGCAAAAAAGGACAGAAACAGAATTTTAAGCTGCAGAAGCTGACTGTAGTTGCAGACCCACTGCTCTAAGTTTATTCCATGTTACCAAACGGTGTGAAGAATGCTAACATAGAGACAATACCACCAGCTTGTGAAATCTGGATAAAAAGTCTATATCATTTCTGCCTCTAGAGTACTCCTTTACACAAAAATGTGCAGGGAGCAAGTTGCATTAGAAAAATCATGAAATGCACAAGAAGATATGTCAAGCCACAGTAATTCAAAATTATGACAATTTTAGAATAGCGTGAATGACACAAGAGGTGTTTACATCGTGATACAGTTTTTTTTTCTAATATACAATCAGACTTCCTGTAAAAACAGCAAGGGAAAAAATGGAACTACACATCAAAAATAAAAGGTTACAGAGAACAACACGTTGCCCTTACAATGAACTGTATTTTATGCCTTATCTGAATCTAAGACACTTCTTGTACCACTCAATATCCCATATAGGACAACCTTCAGTATGCAGAGGGACCTCTGGGCCCATCCTGTATTATGATCTATATATGTTCTCCTAGTACTACTTAACAGTGGATTGATTGCTTTAGGCAGGTCATTTCACTGTTTGCAATGTTCCAACAGCAGATATGATGGGCACTTTAACTTCCACCTGAACATCTGCCCAGTATCACCATATTCTTCTCTATTTAAGTTTGAAGGAGTTCTTCAATTAAGATATGACAATGTCCTTAGGGATTTATGGTTTTCTCTCTGGTAGAGAACTTGGACATTCCCATGCTAAAACAGAATCAGCTCCAGGCCAACTAATTTTTAAGTTTTACATTGTATTTTCATTGACCAAATCCTGTTCAAACTGGCAATATAGTGCTCACCTTCTCAGTTTGAAATTTCATCCCTTCTCCATACTTGTATGAGCTGGGACATCACTGTAAGCACACAGGAATCGACTGACCTCTCCCACTCCTTCCACCTTTCGAAGCACAAGATGGTAGTTGTTCATGCTTTTCTAAGACATTGTCCATAACTAAGCAATAACTCCCTTATTCTGAAGACAATGGATGGTTTTTATTTGCTTGATGGTTAAGATATCAACTGAGAAGAAGTGTTGCACACTATATATAACAGGAAAAGGAAAAAATAACCCTCCAATCCACACTAGCTTAACTAGAACTTTAAAAGCTTCCCCTCAAAACTTCAGTACAACAGCACAGTTACAACACAGTATTGAACACAACCATATCAGGAGCAACTGAGAGCAACATCTAATTTTCATCACACCTTTTTTTAAACATGGCTACATGTTCAATGAAGGATGTGCTTAGCACAGGAAGCCAATCCCATGTGAAGTGCTGTCTGACTTCTGAAAATCCAAGAAAAAAATCTTAAACTGTTAACAGAGGGAAGTTGTGTGCATGTGTATGTTCAAAAAACTCACAAGTCACAATGCCTCCTCTTCTGAAACACACATGGTTACACTTTAAAAACCATAAAAAACATTTATAACGACAGTTATAATGGTACTTAAGGTATAAATTCAGAATCCCCAGACAAATCATAAGCAGAAACGTGAGGACCACTCTCTTCCCTGACCCTCCTGAAATCCAGGCTTATAGCATGAAAAAGTTCAGAAGAACTGGTGTATATTCTTGCTAACGACAGAAGTATATGACATTCCAGGGGCAGCAAATCTTAAAATTATGGTGCTCTTGTGGTTGCATGAAATATTTTTTGTAACTTCTAAATTGCACTACTTTGCAGTAATAAATTCACCATAATTCCATCAAGAAATAGCTTTACAGCACTGTGATTGCATAAGTACCCTATGACAGAATATTGCTATGTTTTATAAACTGGCTTATGTCATTTTCCTTGATTGGCTTTCTCTGAACTGTACATAGAAATTCCAATGTGGACATAATTTGCATAAGACTAAAAGAAAAATTCATAAATACCACCGAGTATGATAAAATTTATGTTAGTCACACAGATAGATGCTAAATACAATCAAGTACTGCTTACATGCAGTTGCTCAAAATATTTTTTTAACAGTGTATCAACATTTAAAGCAATGTCCTCAACATTTCTAAGTCTCAGCTTGGACGAGAACAAATTTTCAGTGTTTCTGTGCCCCAGCCATTGAGCACCGGCCCTTGAACACTCCAAGAAGCACAGGGCAGTATTTCACCTGACTGCAAGAATCCTCAACAGCAAAAAGGTCAGCTGCAACAGCGATGCACCGGAAGACAGGAAGCGAAGCGCAAGGCAAAGGCTGCTTGAGCCCAGCACTGCGAGGTGCCCCTGGCCCTACAGAGAAAGCCTCCAAGCTCCCAGAACAGGCAGTGGCACCAGCACCCCTCTGATGACCGCACCTTTACGACTCCATCCTCAGGGTGCATGAAGCAGATCCCAAACTAGCATTTCTCATGAGCACTTCATTTCCAAACACTGAGCTAACAGGTTGTTAGTGAACAGGGAAGAATGTGAACCAAACATCTCCAGCTGTGCAAACACAGCAAGTGTTTACAGGCAATACGAGAAGACAAAATTTATCACTTCTTCCCTAAATCCTCTCTAGCACTGACACTCAGCTATCCCAGCCACTACTGTGAAGGAAAAACTATTGTCAAACTCAAGTAAAACAAAAAATCTGAGGAATGCAGCTCAGCCAAGGGAGGGTTATTTTGCTCTGGCAGAGCCCTGACTGGAATGGAAGGGGGGTGGGGGGACGTGGGGGAAGAAGAGGAGGTGGATGAGGGGAAGACAAAAAGGAAAGGAAAAGAAGCAGAAGAGGAATGCTAGCATGGTCTGAGTATTTTCTTTAAAATATTTTATAAAGAAAATAAATATTATTGAAAAGTTTAAAACATCACAATCTCTGCCTTGTTTTTCTGTTGCTTCCTTATCTTTAAACAACTAGACGGTTCTTTAACATGAGAAAACAAGCATTCACTGAAGAATAAAGGACAGAAGAAGATAGCAAAAAAACTATTTCCTTCAGTGCTCCCCAGCTCAAGTGACTAGTAAAGTCAAAACAGTAATTCTTAAAAAAAAAAACAACCCTTTGCTGTGCCTTGACTTTTCCACTTCAGTTCTTAACTTCACAATGACAGTTTTGCAGTGCAAACAAATCCTGCTTGTTAGTTTAAGAAAGGAAAAAAACCCAAACAACTTTTAACAATAAGCAGCAAAGCATCAGATTTGCTGACTTTAGCATCATGATTCCCCAACATTCAGAAAAAGCAACATACACTCAGTCCACACACTGCACAAACAGAAGGCAGGGCTTTCACTATCATCCCTATGCCTTCCAGACGCAGTGCCTCAAGCCAGGAATACATCCTACCCTCAAATTTATTGAGGCCACTACAGGCCCACAATGAAGTCTCACTGGGTGACCTGCTTCTGCTGGGATACTTGCAGGGAATTCGTATGACTTAGAAAGTAAATTGCTATTCTGGCTTCTCTGCTCCCACCCCCTCTTTCAATCTCTACTATCCTAAAAGATGGCCTTCTGATAATTTTGCAATAGTCTCATAGCTCTTTAAAAACTGATTAAAAATACAGGAGCAGCTTAAATAGACTGTCACACTTCACTTTAGGAAACAAATCCCCATTCAACTATCATTGTAGCTCATCATTAAACATAAAAAAAAATTCGCCATTCTAATCTCAGCTGGGTAGAGACCGCAACATCGCGTCATTGCACAGCTCAGCACCATGTCATCCCGACTCAAACACAGCTCTGACCACAACTGCTTGGGAAAAAACTTGTCTCCTTCCTCAATCTGGCATGGCTTGGCCAAAAAGCCTGGTCACTATTCACATGGTTTGCAGTTTTCTTTTATTCGTAGTTTAAGAGTTTCAAAAGCACAGTACCCTGTCAGTCACAAAAAGGGTGTCCTCAAAAATTAGCCTTTGAAAATACCAAGAAGTACAATTTTTTTTAACATTGATGCCTATTTCATGCTTTTATCCTTTGTCCTGTTTCAGTATGTTTTGTAAATATTTAAATAACACCAAGAAAAAACAGACAATCTCATGTTATATTACTGGGAAGAAATGATTCTACAGAGAAAATACAGGATGAAGAGCTGATACAAATCTAAGAATTCTGGAAATATACATTTACTTGTGTAAATGTTCGTATAACCGCCTATCAAAAAGGGAAGTCACATCCAAGTAGCTTCCTTGTTACAGGATACATATCCTTGTACCAGGATACGTACCATGCAACATGCGCAGGCCACTAAAGTTACTGCACAAATAAACCTGCAGAGTCAGGACAGATGGTAAAATTATTACTTGCTTTTTACAAAATATATGTTTTAAATTACCCATACGTAGTATCATTTTCTAATTTAGGCAACTGTATTTAAAAAAGATAACCATCCTTTAATTTCACAGTGAATGTCCGGAAGTGAAAATTTAATTTGTCTTTTCACCAAACTCCCATTAACGTTTCAGGCACACTTTCATTTCTCACTTTGTGTTCCCAGGGTCTGCACCACATAATTCACACAATTTCTGAATGTCACTGTTAAATTCTCATTTTCAAATAGGAGAGCAAACAAACCTTCAGGACAGGGTTTTTTCCTAGATTTTTTTTAATCGCTCCAATATCATCGATTGTCTAAATATGACATAGGCAAAATCTGAAAAACATGGTGATGAATGCAGCACTGTGGACACCATTCTAATTTATTTCTTGCCTGTGCAAAACAGCATTAGGATGATCGACAAGAAACAATAAAGGGCCATATTGTGCTCTTCTGCCACACAGTTGAAGTAGTGTGAAGACTGTGAGGAATCCTCACCACCACAGTCCGGGCAGAGACCAGACGTGGCTCCACACTGATGATAAGGTTCATGTGCAGGGTCTGCATTCTCCCACTTCAGCATTTCTGCATACCAGACAGAGCTGCCCATCTTGTGGGAGTCAAGAGGAACAACTATTTGCAGATACACAGTTGAGTCCTAATTCAATTACTGGACTAATTTTTATATTTTACAAGTTCTTATTCTGCTGACAAAAAAATTACAGTAACAATAAATAAGTCAATATAGCCATTATAGCCAACCTTTTTCTCACTCTCATTGAAAACATGCAGAAAAGTAACACTTTTACTTAGTACCCTGAGCAAGCAAAAAGGAGGTTTCTCTTTGATCTTTTATTCCTATAACAAGAAAAAATAACATCCCCATGTCCTTCTGAAATCAACATTCCACAGCCTCCCTTTTACACTATCATTTTAGCAGGGTAAGACACAAGAGGGCAATAAGAGGCTCCTAGGATAAAAGTCCTAAGACCTCATAGAAAGAATTCTCCTTTTGAATGGCAGAGACAAAATGCATTGTGTCAACCCTGCACCCGAAATCACCATTTCCCTACCCTGCACATTGTAAGTAATGAGCATATACCTAAAAATCACATATACAAACTATGGGTCTCAACAAAGCCCAGAAAAGTCAATGGGGTATGTCCCCATCAGTTCCCTGAACCTTTGCATCAGATTTTTAGTTTAAGCTATTTTATTTCACTGTTCAACCAGTAGACACATTTTTGCACCACCTTAGCAATTTTTCCCTTGCACCTGGCAAGGCTGCTTTTCCTACCTGATCTCTCAGTTGTTGAACAGAAGTCTGAAGGTTCAGAATTTGATTAAAGAGAGGACTCTGCAGTACTGATTTTAATAAGTTGAGTTTCTCCTCGTTTGCAATGTCACCTCGATTCCGAAGTTTTGCCTGTAAGCGATCCATGGCCTGGAGGGCCCGATGGGTATCTGTAGCGATAATTATTTCTAGTCAGTAGCAGTCTAGAAACAGCCATATACAAGCAGGTAACAGGTTTAAATATAACTCTCTTTACTGTTCAAACTACAGAGGACTTGAATGGTTCAGTTCTCAATAAAAATCCCAGTCCAAACATGTCTAATGAAGCAGGAAGTCAGAGGCAGAGCACAAAACAGAAGCCAATAAAAATCACATTTTTGTACACCAAGAACTGGTTTACAAAAGTGAAAGAGCTTTCATTAAAATTCAGTTACAGGAACTGTGGCTACAAACTATTGTAAATAAATAGTGACATAAAGAGTCATTTTCATGTCTTTCAGGCAAAGATTAAAACAACCAAATGAAGACAACAGGCTAAAAATTAAATACACTACACAAATGATGGTACACCTTCTGTTTTCAAATACAAAAACCCAAACACAACACAAATTTTTAATCAGAAGAGATAATTTTCTCAAAATCTCTCTCAGCAGTTTATACCAATGACCCAAATCTATCTACGCACTTGATTTGGCCCCAAAAATACTGTGATACAAATGAAGAAAATTACCAATTGTTTCCAACATCTTTTTTTCTTCTCAGCTTCTATTTCAGCGTTGGTAAGAGATAGAAAATATATCCCTGAAAAATAACAGAAAGGGAAAAAAAGTCACATTTATAGAAGTGTTAAGCTCTGATGGAGAAGAAAAAAGTTTGACTTTCGAAAACAAGAAACATCAAAATAACAATCCACAAAAAACATATCTCCATGGATAATTAAAATAACCTCAAAGGTGACTATATTCTGAGTTACTCTGGTGCTTAAAACCTGCCTGAAAATTGCTTTAGGAATGTACTTTGTCATATTTTCCTTTCCATATCAATGCTGCTGTCTGCATACTGCTGCACAACCTCTCCTGCAATGCTTTAAACAGAAGCTATTAATCATCGCTGTCACTGATATTTTACAGTTTCATTGCTTTCCTTTTCAGTGATTCACAAAAGACATTCCCTGCGGGATCGGTTTTCAAGCTCTATGTTGACAATTTCAGGTGCACCAGCCACAGCACATTTTTAAGCAATCTTTTTTAAAGAAAAGTCACATAAATCACAAAGTCTTCATGCTGAAGACCTGTAAGAGTCTCACATTATAGCCTCCACCATTAATACGTCTTGGAATTGAGACTCTGATCTGGATGATGGCTGACTTTTCACCAGTGTGCGTTTTCAGGCAGGAAATTCCATGCTGAGAGGAAGAAATTTGGAAATTGCTTTGTTGATTCTTTTTGTTGCTTTTGGGCGTTGTTTGGGGGGTTTTTTTCCACAGTATACCTCCAATTGCTCTGAAATTTGTAGCAATAGAACATGTTTGACGAGATGGATAGCTGAGGAGAAGTGAGGAGGTCAAGCATCATTGCAGGTGTATGAACTCATAATCTTATCCTTCAAAATCGTGCTTTTGTTTTCTTTATAATAGGAAAACCATTATAGCATCCCAACTGGAATCTGGAGAGCTTAAAAATATGCAGAACTGCGATCTCTAAGCACTCAGGAAAAGAGATTTTTTTCTTGAAACTCTGGAGAAAAAGAGAAATGGGAATGATATTGGCAGATTTCTGGGTAAGCTAGCCTACCAGGACCATTAGTTATGGAACCTGATTGTCAATCCTATACTATTTAGAGTTTATGCAGAAAAAACAAACTGAGTGGGTTTAAAATGGTCTCAAGTTCCATCAACGTGACTTCCCTAGTTTTGATATACCAGAAGCTTTGTATCAATTTTATTCATGGAATCACAGAATCATAGACTGGTTAGGGTTGGAAAGAACCTTAGAGATCATCTTGTTCCAAGCCCTCTGCCACGGGTAGGGAACCTTGCACTAGACCTGGTTAGTCAGAGCTCCATCCAGCCTGGTCTTGAACACTTCCAGCAATGGGAGCATTCAGAACTTCTCTGAAGATTGCTTTTGAATTTGCCAAAACATTGGTATAGAATCAGGACAACATACCACTTAGCGACAAACATTCAAATCCCTTAAACCTGATTTTGTCAAAGTAATCTTATTCCATGATCCAATAGAATCCAATAGAATATCAGTAACAAATAAAAATAAGCCTTTATGAATTTGTTTTCTCACTTGGCAAGGGAAATCCCAGCACATGACTGCCAGATCTCAAAACCTGAAAGTGTCTTGTTTTTTCACCCTGTCACTCTATAAAACAAGACAAAATTAAGTCTATTTTATATGGAAAGGGCTGGATGAGATTATTTAAATATTATGAAGGAAGCTGGCTTCCCCAAATCTTAATCAACCAAAGCTCATTTTTAGATTAACAAACTACTGTCACTTCTATTCAGAGTCCCTATTTACAAGTTTACATTTATGTCACATTCATAAGTGTCTTTCTCAGTGGCGATACCAATCAAAGCAGTTCTTTCCTGTTTCACTGTTCCAGTTCTTTCTCTATAGCTATTCTTGGGGCTCTGTAGCAGATCCAACCACAAAAGTGTGTAAAAAAATAGATATCGAGTATTTTTCAGTCATTTTAGTGTCATGATCCTGTTTATCACAGCACTATACACACAAGCACATAGCATTATATGTTCAACAGATGAAACTACTCAGGAAAAATAAAGGGTTACTGTTCTGCTTCAGCTCCACAAGAACCTCAAGAAGAGATGCAGCTGTAAAATGTCCCTGTCTTTTGGAATAGCCGGATATTGCTTTATACCATAACTCTATTTGTCAAAAATCTCATTCTTGCCATGCAGTGAAAGGCATATTTTACAAGCGACAGCAGAGAAGGTCACCACTGTGTTCAGGTAACCCTGAAGGTATGAACTCTGATGACTTATAGTGAAAGATTTCCAAAAGCAGACTCAGGTCCTAAACATACTCTACAGATTGAGATGATGGTATCTAATTTGCAATGAAAAGAAGTCCTTAGCTCTGCTAATACACTCATTACCTACTTTCTCTTTACCTCATGCTTTAGAGAGAGAAATTAATACTGCTCCAGTGCTACGCTAGCATCAGCAAATCCATTTTTAACTCTCAGTTTATTTGTGTTTACATTAGCAGGAAATCCCTCCCCAGATGGCCAGCTTAATGCTTTTGTTGACTACAGCAATAAGCATGAGCAAGACAAAAATTGTTGTCAGGATGTTTTCCCTCAGGACACCTCTGAGGCAGATGCAATGTGCTGAGGAACACCAGCGTTTCTACGCATTGCAGGCCCAGATGACCCCTGTTCTCTCTGCCTGCACTCTGAAATGGCAAAAACCCACGACTGTGCTCCTGCTGTGCCACATCCATGCTAACAAGTGGGATCTGTCAGCACCGGCTTAGTGGCACATTAACATATTGAAAGTACAGGAGAAGCAACCACACATCTGTCCAAAATGCACCACTGAAACACATCCATAAGCAACACCACCCACTGCAGGCTGCCCCGGCCTCTAAACCAACTTTTGCTTCTAGGTATTCTAGAAATAATGTGCTAGGGAGAAGTAGAGAGGCATGCATGATGACTTGCTGACAGGTGTAAGTCTATCATTTGCTATGGTGAATATTTTTATAATGCCATCACAGACTTCTACATGTACAATGGGAAGATTTGTTCTGATTTTCTCATTTTGCAAACTCCTGGCAATTTGTATCACAGGAACCTGAAGCCAAAACTAGCCTTTCTATACATCATACCATACTGCTCATGCCTCAAAGAGCTTACTAGCTTAACTCAAAGTAGATTTAACTATTTTTGTATTTCAGTGTTAAAGTTCATTAATCTCTTCACAGTAATAAGGACACAGACTGTCTGAGTTAGACTTTTTTGACTGGCAACTCAAAGAAATGCTGCTAAGGAAATAGCAAGTTAAATTTACTTTCAAGTTTTAAAAGCACAGATACTTGAAAGTTATGACTTAAAAAAAAAAAGCAAATAAAAAACCCTCTCCACCTTCTATTTTTCCTTCTGTTTTAGAACACTAAAGTAGGAAACACAAGGAATTTTAGACAGGCACGTGGTGACAAACATGGTCTTCTCTCTAAGTATAAATGAAAATTAAAAATGCTCCCTTTCAAACTTGCACTTTGGAAATTTGACTCTTCACATGCTAAGAAACAAAAATGTGTTATATACACATTTCTCTACTCTCTATGGTACCCTTCTTTGATAAGGTTGCTTGCCAGAAAACAGTTGGCATGTGGCAGCTCTGGTTTTCTTCTGTCCACTTCTGTAATGCTAAAATCCACAGGTGGTAGAACTTAAAAAAAACAACCTGAAATTTATTTGATCACCTCCTTTCCACTGCAGCCACACAAGACACTTAGCTAAACAGACAAAAGATTCAAGAGAAAAGAGAAAGACCTTTTTCCAGTGATTATTCTTTCACACCTGATCATTTAGTTTCTACAAAGAAACCTACTCTGTTTCATTGATAGATACTCCATCTACTATTTCACAAAGTCATTTCAGATAATACCCTGGAAACTAATGCTCATAGCAGTGGATTACCAAACATGCAATGCCAAAGATAGAAAACACAGTAATAGGCTTTGCCCTGTAGCTCCTGCATTACTTGAAGTGCTCTGAGCGTACAGAGGAAATGCCTATCTTAAGAGTGATCTCTGGGCCCAAACTTTGACATGAGATTAAAATTAAATCTGTTTCAATTAAGCAGCATGGTAACCACAACATGCATTTAATAGCTGTTAAAAAAGAGTATTTCGAAACTTCTAATCTAAATTTCAACACTTGGGTCTGGTTTTGTGTGTGCTAGAGATATCATTTAACATTTGATTTTTATCCCATGTCATTTCCCTCCCATATTTTCTGGCTATCACTCAAACAGGCATATTGTGTTAGCACTGCATGGTGCAGGAAAGGAAACCAAAACATGCAGGAAGTGGAAGATGTTAATTACTGCTAAACCTTCTGCTTTGCCTTCAGATTCCAAGAGCTCTTCCATTTTGCCCAGTTACATCCTGCACACTGGCTACTAAGCCCAGGAAGAAAACTAAGGTGGATCTCAGATTCTCTGGGGGTAGACTTGTCAAAATAAATGCAGTAGAAACTATTCAGGGTAAATTGAAAAATCTCATGTTTTCTGTGTATTTTTCTACTGTCACAAAGGCAATTTTACTCTTGCATACAGTGCTTTCTTAAGCACACTGAGAAAGCGTATGGAAATAAATGCAAGAGAACAGTGACCAACAGGGAAAACATGATAAACAAAAACAATAAGTGGAAAGGAAGAAAGAAGGGGAAAAAAGGCTAGCCTACCATTTTACTGACAGGACATGCGCTGGCCAAATTAACATCAACCACTCAGTTTCATCAGCCAAGAGACCCTAGACTGCTAGCTTCTGAATGACAAAAGAGAGAACTGATTCAAATCAAGGATTTAATACAAGCAAAATTAATGTGCACTGTTCCACAAGGAACAAAGCAGATTTCCACTGGCTATCTGGAATGTAACAGGTAAGCAAGAGAAGCCTGACATTTACATTTAAAAGCTATGCTAATGAAAATTGTTCTGAAACATTCAAAGTAGAAATAAAAAGGCAGTATTCACACAGCCTATATTAAGACTCTAAGAAGTCTGAAAAGATGTTACTAGCCTCTAGAATTTAGCAAAATGCTGGATGTATCAGAGATGTAATGGCTCTGTATGTTAGAGAAAAGTTCTGTTATAGAGTTGAACAGCTTTATGTATTTTGAAGCAACTATGAAAACAGAATTTTGAACATTCAACTATTTTTAACCTTCTGTATACAATACATTAATGTATTAAAGAAACTTAAAATCCTTTTTGATGAACTGGCAGTCTGTTCACTGTGTATAATTAATAATGTTCTGTAACACTGGAAGGAGACCTATATCAGCATAATATAAAATATCCATGTTAACTGACATGCAAGTGATAATTGCAACTGGAAAATTGGCTTAAACTATCCATAATGCTTTCACCTACTGATAAACCTGTCTGATATAGCATATTTAAAAGTGATTTGCATAGAGTATTGCAAAAACGACAACATAGTAGGTGGAGTGTTTCTAGTGGGGTTTTGGTGGCTTTTTTGGTTAATGAAACAAACATACCATCTGTTTACAAAAAGGTATTTTTTCAGTAAATATTTAAATTGAGAACAGTTGGAATCCTTTCTTCTAACTTCTGAAGTACATAAGCTTCAGAAACTAAAAAGCAAGTTTTTGGTATATGTTGAATATATGGGACACAACAGACACTGAATTAAAAAAACATAGGCATGATTAATATTGCCTCTTTATGTTTTCAGCATAGGCAATTGATTACTGTATTCACTAAATTCAGTTAAACCTGATGAAGCATAGTTCCTGCAGCAGTTGTACCTCTTAATGTATACTGCATCCTTCACAGAGGTGACAACAGCATACATAAATGAATAAATACAAAGCTTCACTGAACAGTTGCCAGTAAGCTTCAACAAAGAGTCATTATTTTCCTTACAAACTGAAAAGGGAAATTTCTCATTGTATACTGCGACAATAACAAGCAAGTTATACAGAAAATCACGACACTGTATAACAAGACCACTGTGCAAGAGGTCTCAGATGCAAGGACAAGGTTTGAAAAGTCTACGAAAGAAATACTTCAAAAGTAGCACATTTTTGTACTGACTTGTTGGGAATGCCAATAAAACTGTCCTTAGCAATGATGATACAGTATACAGTACCAGCATAGTACTGTATTGGCTTAAATTGCTTCATCAGGATGCTTAAATACAAAGCTAATTAGAAAATTTATTGGATGCTCTTCACAGAATGTAAACTTTCTTACAGGAAACATGGAGAAGACGATTTTAAAGGTCTTTAAAATGGTTCTCAGTACAGTGATCAAAGTGCTACTTGTTAAAACAGAACCATCTACAGTGATCTGGGTGACTGAGAAGCCGCACGGCATTTCTCGCTGAAGAATTCACAGACAAAGGGCCAGGAGGAATATAAAGATCATCAATTAGTATGTAAGTAGTGCAGTTCTCTCTTGCCTGATGCTGATACTGATCTAACTTTCCTAGTGTAAAGAGGAGAGAGTGTATCCAGTTCCTGATGAAAAAGCTTCTTCAAAGCACTAAGGAAACAATTAGAAGCACAAGAGCTAATCAGCAAATGTTACATGCATGTTACTGTTAACTAGATACAGAGAGATAAAAAATATGCAAACTAGAAATGCATAGCAATTCCGGAAAAAAAAAAAGTTGATGTTCTCTGTGTTAAAAAATGTTGCTTATTAAGGTCGATATGTCCTTAGATATTTTCAATCTGCATTCTTTTCCTCTAATGTTACAACTACTTTCAATTTCCAAGGAAGCCTCAAGTAACATTCCTAAAAAATACTTTACCACTTTCCCCTGTTCCAGTTTAGATTCCTCCCTCCCAACGAGTTGCTGTTATCTTGGAAAACGGAGTAGTTATATGAGAATCACAGGGCATCGCACAATAGAACTTCCGCAACTGCAGAATTCAAACCCTTCCGCCTGATTACGGTAAATCACTGCTCTGCTCCAGAGACACACTTCTGATACCATTTCTGGCACCAAAGCCGGTAAGGACGTTTTCTATTCAACAGTTTACAATAAAAAACCCCACCTTCTGCACGCGTTAAGAAGTAAAAATATAACGGGACGCGGCAGTGTTATAAAAGCAAAAGACAGGGAAAAGGAAACAAAAATAAAACCACAGCATTCTTCAGCCAAGTGGTAAATCAAGCCTGTTAAATGCGGTACACGGAGTTCAAAAGGTCGGCTTTGTGAGAGTTTTTCTTTTGCTCCCTTTCTTCCTACAACTATTTCCACTAACATATGGAGGTGCTGGCAGCAAGGGGGAATACCATACGAGGAACGAACCACCCCGAAAAGCAGACCCTTTCCTTTGCGCATCCAGACGTATCAAAGGGCACGACTGCGGGCGGCTCCTCGCCGCTCCGCTTCCACTCTGCCAAACCCGTCACGTTTAAAGGCGTACCCGGGGAGCTGCTGGAGCGCCGCAGCGGGGTCCGGACCCGCGGAAGCGCCGACACCACCACGGCAACAGGTACCGACCC
>NW_021939324.1:3150395-3254759 GCF_001715985.3 Manacus vitellinus | reverse complement strand
GCCCCTTCTGCTTCAACAAGATGAGCCGGGGCTGGAAAATGGGAAATATTTGCAAATGTTAAATAGAAAAAAAAAAAATTAAAAAAAGAAGCGAAGACCAAGAAACAACACATGATGAAGTTGATGAAGTCAGACAAAATGATTAATGAGGTCACAGAGTTACTGAAGGGATGATTTTTTCCTCGATCCAGCAGCTGGTTAGTGTCTTAACTAAAAGTAAAGAAGATGCTGTGTGCCCTTCACATATATATGTTCTAAGAATAAAGCACATAATGCAGGAGTGTTTGCAGGGACCACACAAACGTAAGTTCAGATAAAAGTGGAATTATTTTGCTGTTTGTTAACTTTGCTTCTCCCAGGAAATGTTATCAGTCATGGTCTCCCTTTTTCTTTTACAGAAGATAATTCTTTGGTGTAGATTCACTCCAGCGGCTCCATCGAGGTAACCCCCCTCAGAGAGAGATGGACCGCACTGTTCTGCCAGGCATGTTGACCCTGGCTCTTTAGAAGCTCCGTGTACTCTTTATCTGCTTGCCTTCTATTCTGGTTTGGTTCTTTTTCCAAATAGATTTTAACTCTAAGTGTCACCATATCAAGTGATTGTGGATTGGGATGATTTTCTTTTTTTTTTTGGGGTCACACAATCATTTTAAAGAAACTTAATGTTTTGAAGATAGAATGGAGTACTGCCCTATCTATTTTCAAGAGGATCAGTAAATACAACCACAGTACAAACACTTACATTAGCAGAACACTTATAATGTAAACTTTAAGAAAGACAGGTCTTTGCACATTGCATGAAATTATTCGAGATTAAATTCTGGTTGAACGATGAAATAATATTCATCTTGCTTATTACCTTTTTTCTGCTGAATACTAAAATATGCATGTAATTACACCTTTTTAACAGTAATACTTCCACTTTTTAACTAAGAAAAGTAATTTTCAAAATTTTATTCATGGGTTCCATTGTTTGGTCTGGCATGTGCTGGTGAGCATATTGCTTTTTTAAATCAAACACAGAATAGCTAGGACATTGAATGCTCCCTAAACTGTCCCACCAACTTTGTGTGTTGCATGAGCCTTTATTCAATCCAGAATGAAATCTTAAAAGGAAGTTACAATTTGTTTGCATGTATCATTCTTCAATAAATAAACCACAGTCAATTAGGTAAGTACGAAATGAGACAGCTATTGTTATTTTTCTGTTGCTCAGGCTTTAATCATAGCATCCCACTGAAATAAAATATAGTGACACTATTAAGTTTATTTGGAGCAAAAAAAGGGCCAAAATTAGGTGCAATACTACTTTACTCCTGATGTATTACAATATCATTTGTTTAATAGGTCTTCCCAGGAAAATTTGTCTTTGTGTGGGATATACCTTTCAGATAGTTTTTAACATATAGGCCGCTATTCTCAAGTAGAAATAAATTTTCAGTTATATTCAGATTTTGTCAAGTCCTTGGGGTATATAGAAAGTAAATGATAGCTACTGAACATCATTCTACCTTAGTCCTTGCCTGTATTTGCATGGCATACTTATGGCAACACAGCCGTACGCACAAACTCAGCTCTCTCAGTTGACGTACAACACATCTGTAATGGGAATTTGCATCACAGGAACATAATGAGCTCTTGTGTGCAGTAGCTGGTGACTGATGAAGAGCCATGCAGGCATAGTTCTAGTAAATAGTGAAGCAAACTGTTAGGAGTTGGACCACACTAGTGGTCTTGTACGTATACCTCCTAGTAAGTTTAGGAAGCTAATTAGAAAGACATCAGCAATTAGTATTTACTCTTTTCTTCTTTTTGTTTATAACAAAGTAGGACAGAAAATCATTTCATGGATTCTTCAATGAGGAAATCATGTGACCTCTCCAGCCTCTTCCCAGAAAAAGAGGGTAGCAAAGTATTAATTATTAATTATTAATAATAATTAATAATTTCCTTAGTGTGAATTACATTGTGCGCAGTGACCACACGATGTTTTAAGTTATGTGATAGCTTCATTAGTGTAAGTGGTGTGGCCACTGATGTTATCTTGAGAGATGCCGTCTTTAAAATATGAGAAAAGATAATCTGTTGTGTATTTCAAGTCTAAATATGTTAGCAAACTACAAACAATTTACAAACATTTATCTACATGATTTTAAATAAAAATTGCAAGCAGTTTTTTAAAGCATAAATTTTCTTCAAAAGACCATTATGATCACAAAATCCATAATAAAAAAAAACAAACTGTCTGAAAACTCTTAAGGAGAAGATGAAGAGGATCTAAAAAAACCCACATGTTATGTTCTCCAGTATTAATATATAGAAATATTTCATTTCTCAGGCCAATTTATAATACGATCAAAGTATCAATATTGAATGAGATGTCTGCCTTGCTGATTTACTTAAATAAATAAAATATTAATATTAATGATGTACTGCTTAGATTGATTAGAAAACATAAAGGAGAAGTGAACTCAGAAAAAAAGTCTTTACAAAAATATCGGGAGCACAAAAAGCAAGTATATGTGTCCATTAAATCATTCATCAGGCTGCTGTTGGGGATGCAGTCTTTTAAAATAGTAATGGGAACAGGATCCATCAAATGAAATGAGAGTCTGATATTGCTCTATCTGAGTCACAAATACTGACTTCACTGTGAGAAGGATACTGTCTATGAAACACATTTGACAAAGTTTATGGCACAGATCTATTTAATCCCTACCAAAAAACATGCATTCATAACAATAATTGTTTAGTTTCATTACTGTGGGTATTATGTTTCAGTATGGGAATTGGTATTGCATGCCCCACTGGAGACTGGGTAGAATATATATTTTAGGAACCTAAAGGAATCCTGTGAGGGAGGACTCAGGAATATTTATATATTTTATATTAATGCTTCAAAAATTCCATCTATCATCTTAGAATAAAACATAAAAAGAGACAAAGAAACCTTTTCATAAGTACTAACTTGATTAAAAATTTAATAAATTTCTTCTTTTATAGCCTTACTTTTCATTATTACAGCATAATTTTCTGAATGTATATTCATGTATATATCTGCATACATAGACACAATACTATACTTTTCATTAGAGCATTTCCTCAAATTTTAAGTTAAAAAACCCCACTAATTACAATCTTCCCTTTTAGAGAATAGTAATAACTATTATAGATCAAATTTTATTCCCTGATGTGTAAACCAAGAGTAATCCATTGCCTTAAGTGGAATTAAACTGTAGAAAACCAATTTGAGATCAAGGGTAACTATGATCCTAATTGCTGTAGCTCCTAATCTAAATATATTAAGTATGTGGTTATGCATTCTGTCTTAATCTAACTAAGGATGGATCACTATCATCTTCTTTTCTCATGGAACTCTTTAGAATAGCATGCTTTTTTACTGCATTTCCAGAAGTTACACTAGAAGAAGCATAGTTAAATATAACACACTTCTCTGCCATCACCTCAACATAAAAATTATACTTGAAAAGTCAGATGGCCTAACTGTGCAGTCACTTCTGTTACTGGAGGTAACACCATTCATGTTGTTATGCAGAGTTAAAATTAGGAACTGTCTCTCAACTTTTGCATTTGAAATTTATTCTTTTTTTTATTATTATGCTGAAAAGTACAGAATATTAGTTTCACTTACTGAAACGTTCATGTTGGCAAGAATGGTGCATAGATTTACACTTTAAAGGTTATTAGGGAAAGTCTTCCCTGGGGATATACTTCATAACTGTTATAGCTATTGGAGGTTACACATGTGTGTAGAAGAGAAAGTATGCCCCGTAAGGTAAAACAGAGTAAAAAAAATCATAAAAGGTATGTTAATTATTTATAACTACAAAACAAAATACTTTAAATTATGGCAAATTAAAAGGACATTTATTTACATACAAACAGGATTGTTTAAAGCACAGGCCTTGCCCATAGCATAGAAGTGAAGCCAAATAAGTGACAAAGTATATTAACCTTGTAGTAGATTTTTTAGACACATAATACCTATAAGGAGTGTCTGGTTTTGTCAGATTAAGGCTTGTTTGTTTTTTTTCAAATGTTGAATTTTGCCAAAGGCTGCCACATGTTTGACAGATGCCACTCTCAGACAACCTAATTTAAAAACCTTTTTTCAGGAGTCCCTCAAGGGGCACAGCAACATGTGATCTGGAGTACTTGTAAATGGAACAGTTGTACCAGTATTTAAAAACACAAGGCAATATCTCATTAGTAATTTTTGTGTTAGAAAACCTGGTAGGTCCTATATGACATTTCCTTTAGTTCTAAAATCTTCAGAATGGAAGGAACTGACCTGACTAGTTCATGAGTTTAACTAACAGCTGATCATGTTAATTTTCAGTATTGAAAGTGCTATCACCTCTCTCTCCAAAATGTTTGAGGTGTCAGACCAGTTATATAAATTTATCTGGAAAAAAATGGACTGTAATAAACCAGTTTTACAGGCAGGTGAACTACAGTACATTAGATGGGAGGGAGCAATGTTGATAGGAAGAAAAGGAAACGATTCTCTGGCAGAAGAGAATAAAAACTCTTGAAGATGAATTGGTGAAACTGAAGTAAAGCACAGCAACATGTATAGATAATTTTTTTATGTGGCTCTGCAGTTTATCCAAATACCTTGTATTTGTGTCTCTGTGCACTATTTAGCTAATCAGTGTATCTGACATCTTGCCCATTTACAGTGTATGATGCAGATTACATTTAAGAGTGCACATTGTCTTCAAGTCTTTGCTTCTGACACAAACTGTGAAACTGGAGAGGTGTTTTACTTTCAGTGGTTTTCAGAGTTAAAATCTTAGGAAAAACTTTTGCAGTCTTGAGCCTTTTATTCCCAGGAACACTCCTGATACCACCTACTCTGGATAAATAGTTCCCTACAAATCAGACCATTAAAAATGGTATCAACCCTCCACACTCCCCCAGTCATGCACCAGTATTCAAGCTGTAGTCTGTTTGAGAGGCAATGAAGTTTTACAGATGGCTTTGCCAAGTCAGTGTGTACAGAGAGACTAAGCAAGCAGCTCTGCTCCATGACCTTCTGCCTATGCTTCTCTAAAGGGTCTGTTTCAACATGGCTCTGCATGTTCTTTCTTAGTTTTGACTTACATGTAGAGAAGAGGCTGAAATGTACATCCATGTCCTTCTTCTATCTTATTTGTGATGTAGCTGAACTTTGGTTTAGGACTAAAGCTATTAGTATTACTACTATTATTAACTGCCATTAATACTATTAATATATAGATGGGTTGAAAATGTGATTATGACAGACTAGGAATTACAAACATGTTGGTATCAGTATGGAGGGTATGAGTCCGAAATCCAAACATGCCAAGTATATATCCCTCTGCCTGTGAACTTGTAAATTACATATTGCTCATTCACATCGGACCAGTCATTTATGGATAGCAGGTGACATTGGCAAAGGAAATAGCTCTGCTCTCTTGAAGAGGCTACACAGGAAAAAGGCTTTATTAGCTATTATACCTGTCATCCTCTTTAATGCTATTTTATATAGCAAGATCAGCACCTGTAAAAACCAGAAAAGCTGGGGGAACCTTTCCCTTGTTAAGAATATATCCTATTCAGCGAGCTGGATGGAAGGAGGAAACTTCTGATGCTTTGTGCTATAGACTGTTGGCCCTGATGTGAATGAGCATATTGGTAATTGGCTGAATTTTTAGAGTCTTTGGCAGGTTTGCTGATGTAAAAATGCTTAAAATTTCCTTTGATTCGTTGACTGTCTTGCCTTCCTCTATTCCTGCTCAGCTGCTGCAAGAGAGTTCACCATTCCTACACACCACTCAGAAAGTACTAAGAAAAAATGAAAAAATACAGAGAGAAAAGAGATTTCAAATAACCAGAAAATGTAAAAAGGCTGGTGTTTCTGGAATAAGCTGATTTTTACAAGTATCTGACAAATGGAAGTTCCATTTTAGTTTGCTCTTACATAGGAATTTGATACTAAGGGAAAATCACTTTAGCAAATGAAACAAATATAAATTTACTTCAACTGCACTCTCACTAACATTAAAAAAGTTCTCTTAGAGCAGGAAGCTAAATCAGTAAATTCCTTTTTTCTGTTAAAGTCCACTTTGGTTGAGGTCAGCTGCTTCTCTTATAGATAAGGCTTCCTTCTCCTAGTGATATCGTCATGAGGAGGTCTTAAAGACTTTGATTTGAAATGTGCAAATTTGCCCTTAGCTGTTCAATAAGTGTCAGAAACTTTCATTATAAGTAAAAATAAGAATGAATATTCCATGGAAAAACACTTGGCTGTAGTAAGATGAATCCCTCATTTTCAGGAGTGAAATGGTTGTCTATTGGTACTCATGACTTTGTTTGCAGAAAATAGTTCATTTTCTAGTGACATGGTGTTGCCACTGTCATTGGCTAAGTCTCCATTTTTCTGTTTTCTTTAACCTTTTAAGGATTCATACAGTGTGCAGAGCACAGGACAAGGTCTCAAGGCTGTCATAAACTTTCCCCAGTTTAATGGCTTGAGATGACACCTAGTCTACAACCAATCAGAATCTCAAAATGTGTTATGCAAAGACAGGCTCAGATGAACGGCAATTTTTTTTTCATTATATGGTTGCCTTTTAATTTTTATTGCCAAGGGGACAAACCAAGAGGAAATGGATTTAATAACTGCAAAGTGGTGCATTTTAAAGCTGCTATTAATAACATTTGAACTCTGAATCTAATTTGTGTGTAGGAGGAACGAATAATAATAATGTTGTTTAAGAAAATAAACTTAAATAAAAAAAAAAATCACTCTTTCCCTCTCATAGTCTTCTGTCTCGTTTCCATATCATTTGGGAACTCAAGTTGTGAAAAACAGAACTATAAATGCCCAGGTAACTACAGAACCATATGAAGGTAAAGAAAACCAAAGTATTGAACCTATTCTATCTCATAATCTGATATTGCCTTAACATACACAGACCCTCTTGAACATCAAGAAAGTCCAAAATGCACATCTGGTTTGTAAATGGTACTCAAGCAGCAGAAAGGAGATGCTGCAGACAGCAAGAGAGATGTTTCTACATCTCCCCATCCCCCTTGCGTGTTTTTCCATAGGAACAACTTGGCAGGAGAAACAGGGGGGAAGCCAGCAGCAGGAAAAAAGCCCTTTTAGTTTTTAGGACTGCTCTCTGCATAAATTAGCTGTGTGTAAACTTAGACCCAGTAATTTGCGTACAATCCCCTGCCCTGCAACACAGAGTGCATCGCCATGCTTATGAGGCTACAAGCAGCTTTTCTCCTTCCCTCCTCCCGGTCACTCCTACGTGTTCTCCTTTTCTGGAACCTAAGGCATGATGACTCACATGGACTTTACTGCAAGGGGCTTTCAGACGTTTATGCCTGCAAGGTTACCCTCACTGCAGACATCTTCTGCAGGTGCTTTTTCTGATAATGCCACTGTTCATTCCACTGTAGTGAAGTAAATGGTGGACCTGGATATTGAAACTATCCTAAGAAAAGTTAGAAAGAAACAGCTTGGAGAGATCCAAAAGCCCTTCTCCAGATCTGTGTAAGTACCTAGAGGAGGCTATCAGCCCCATCCAAGTCTGCTGCCTGGGTCTTCACACTTTGGGAGCTACATTTGTGACATTGAATTTACCTAGATGACTCCATTTTTGTTTCTTAAAATATTTTTAGTCTACCATCAGGTAAATGCTGCTAGAATTCATAAACCAGGCATTTTTCTATTTTATTTTGGAGGCTACCCAGACTTCTCTGATAGAAGATACCTTCCTGAGCAGGTACCACAATGACCTATTTTTTCATTTTTAAGAAAGAATTTGGCACTCAGACAAATGAATTGAGATACCTTTTGGAAAGGACTTAAACTTATGTGTCTTGCAAAAATAACCTATATTATCCTAGCTAATGGTATGCTGAGTTGAGCACAGTCCCTGCATTTGACATCAAGACTGTTTTGCCTCACACTCCTCACACATGGCATTATTGACATCTAAAAACAGAAGTCTTTTACCTAACTCACTCCAGGAATACCACAGTAAGTTCCTTGATCAAGACAGCCCTCAGTCCAAACAGAGGGAGGAATAAAGTTTAAATCAGGGTCTGCTACACTCCATGTGGAGGTTAGCCCACAATACTGTTCTATGTGTATGTGGGTGTCTCTACTCCACATCAAAAGGTGTATCTGCCTTTGATGCAGCTATGAAGTAGCCAGAGAACTTTGTGATCCATAAATCTGAAGTAATACGAAATGCCTCAGTCCAGGCAGAGAGAAAGGTTTGAATATCCTTGTCTATGTTCTTCCTTGCTAAGGCAGCTCCTGGGCCAGCATCCTTTTCTAAGGCAGCAAATGGTCTCTGTTCATACCTCAGTACTTCCATCAAGGCCTCGAAAGCCAAAGCAAGGCCATAGGCATCTAATATATTTGCAAACTTATATCAAGCTAGATTAATCATATTTTCTCTGGATCCAGATCCAGATTCAGTACCTTCTTTTTAAGTCAGGAAAATCCAAATGGTTTCTTACTCCATATAATGCTCTCAACTTTGGGAACATGTTTATTAGAATTTTTTGTATGAATTTTAAAGAAAATCCTTGAAATAATTTGAACAGGAAAGTTTATCTTCCAAATAGTCCAATTAGACTTATTTTGCATCTGCAATTTTATTCGGGAATGGTATGTTTATACACAGCTTTGAGAAAACATACCGGTTTTGCCTTTTGATCTTCAGCTGCCTCAAGCTTTCATTAAACTATAAACATCAGCATTCTGATAGGGGCATATGTACCAAGTACAACAGTGACAGTCATGCCTTATTTAGAAGGGTACTTTCCTTACAAGACTGGCAAATCATAGGTGATTTTTCAACCTTGATAAGATATTTGAGAAATCTAATTTCCAGTGGGAATAAAAGTGCCTTGCAATCTGGAGATACTGAAGACACTTGTTAAAACCAGGGAGGAATTGCAAACTCTAGAAATTAAGGAATTTGAACATCTGTTAAAACTCAATAAGCATTTAAGCAATGAGTGAAATAATAAATCTAGTAGACATTTGGCATAAAATCTCGAGAGAAACAAAACAAAAAAAAAGAAAGATTTATACTTCAAATTAATTTGGCAGATGGCTCAGAAAAGAGTTTCTTAATTTCTCTTCAAACTGTAAATAAATCAGTTGAACATCATTTTGAAGACTGCATTTACCAAGTGTCAGATGAAGAGAGGCACACAGTGTAATCAGGTATCCATTGCTGCAACTTGCTGAACCAATTAGAAGTTCATAGAGCAGGAAAGGCATCACATCCCTAGTAGTTTCTCTGCAGAGCTGGTCTCCAGGGTGGTTCAAGCTGCCAATGGCTCCTGGCTTCTTGTTGCTACGTAGCACTTCAGATATGCCAGCACGTCATGATGCACTACCCTGCAGAGACAGACAGCCTAGCTTCAAGTATTCAAAGATGACTTAGGAACCAGAAATAGTAGTTGCACATTAGCGCAGCACCAAGCCTGCCAGAGTTCAATAAATGTCTGGACAACGCTGTCAGGCATGTAGTGTGGACTTGATGAGCCTTGTGAGTCACTTCCAACTCAGGATATTCTATGATTCTATGAGTCTATGACTGAGCCAATTAACTCTTGGTAATGGAGCATTTGAGGTCCATCTAGGTGGACACTGTGCTAATGTAATCATCCTGCTCCTGATATCCATGTGGTAGCATCATGTAGACACACATAACTGTGAAATATACACTGCAAGAAATGAACAATCCATATCACAGTTTTACAATGCTATAAAATACAGATTATGTTTTTAGTGAAAATTGTTGAAATTCTAGATGTCCAATTGAATTGACTGGTACAATATGAAACATTTTTCCACAATAGATGCTGTAATAGCTGCTACAGTCTTTGTTTACAGGGAGCGAACACTGATTGAGAGACACTGTAGAGCAGAAAATGAGACAAAAAGGGAGAGTAAATAACAAAAGTTTGTTCTGTCTTCCACTGCAAGTACTAGGAGATGTGACATGAAACTAAAAATCGCTACTTCTCTAGACAACTTGTTCTACTGTCTCACCATCCTCATTGTAATTAATTTATTCTTTCTGCCCAACTAAAACTTAATGTCTTTCAGTTTTAAAGTGTTGAAACTTGTCTTTTCACCACAAGCCTTGTAACAAGTCTCTTTCTCATCAACCCCACTTTATGTATTGGAGGGCTGCACTAAAAGCCTTCTCTTCTCCTTGTTAAACAACCACAATTCACTCAGCCTTTCTTCACAGGAGAGGTCTTCCAGCCCTTTGATCAATTTTGGTGGCCCTCCTCTGCATCCACTCCAACAGATCTAAAACCTGATGTCTCAGACTACAGAAGAAGTTGGGCTGTCTTGCCTAAGATTACCTTCATGATCACAGCATCAGTGAATTGACAAGTTCATGCTGGAACACTTGTTTTGATTAGTGAAAGTCCTTAAAAGTTGTCAAGTCTACTCTCATAAAGTACATGGTATATTTAACGATAGGTGGCAAAATTTTCTGGTACATCAGGCACATGATGGAAAAATTAGTTGTTTAAACATTTAAGTGCAATGTCTAATCATATGAAAAGTTTCTGAAAGTGTCTGTGACAACTTACACTATTCTCACTTCCATCTCCTTGTAAAAAGAGCGAGCGTTATCACAGTATTCTCACTTTGGAAGATAAAGGGTAAGCTCTAGATCTGTTTAGAAGTACTAAAGTCTCATTCTCAAATATTTAGGCTTTGTAGTTACAACAGCATTTCCATAATACCTTAAATAAATTCACTATTTGCAACCCTGAATGTCAGTTTAGATTTTCCATTACCACGGCCTTATGGATTATTAAATGATTTGCAAGGAATATTTTGTATTGAAAAATATAAAAATAGTCTAATTCTTTTAAATTAACACTGTTAAAAATTAGTTTTTAACTGATATTTGTGAAATACTTAGTTGGATGGCACCAACTAAAAGCTAGTTGTTGCTGTCTATAGTTACAATAAATTAGTCTTTTAAAAAAATACCTTTTCAAATACTGTTTTAAACACTTTAAAAATAATAACCATTTAATATAAATTAGTTTATATTCCTAATGCCTTGCTCTAATGCTACAATGAGAGCATGTCATGTTAAGATGTTTCGATTTGGCCAACTTGCTTGTAACTTGTTGCAGTTTTAGAAAGCTGCACATCATCTAGGGAATGCTTTTAACATGGTTATTGGTCAGCAGTTTCTATGAGCAAATACAGTGAGTCATGTATCTTTATAAGGACTGAAGCATAAAAGGATTTATCAAATGTGATTATGATGTTTAATTTACAAAGAATATGAGACTTTCACATGTCCAAAATATCCTTGTGTCCAAAGCTATTGGCAATAAAGATACCTGTCAGCATTTTCACCTCCCAAATTGAGCCTTTAACGACTTACCAAGACTACTGCTTCTGCATCTCAAACTTCATAATTTCTTACTTTTTTGATTAAGTCCAAAACATGAGATAAAAAATATAAGGACGTTTAAGTAAATGTGTGGAAGTGTTGTTCCTGGCTGCAGGCAAACGATAAATCAACAGTTTCAAGGGTTGCTCCGTTCAACGTAGCACAGTCCTATAGTCTATTATGTTGGTGTTTTGTGCATGTAGATTCAATGATAAGCACAGAAAGAAATCAAGCAACAGCTACTATAAAAACCCTGCAACTTCATTATTAAACGAGCTATTCCACTGAATGTTTCAAAGGACCTTTGAAAGACTAAGCATAAATTAAATTATTATAAAATAAACTATTGAATCTCAAAGGAACTTATTTCATAGTCTTTTTTCTCGTTTCCTGTACTGGCACCGTACCCAATGTGTCTCCCTCCTCTAATCAAGATAAATAACGTTGCTATGCAATCAGAGGACTCAACAAAAATCAGAGAGAACATTCCCAACTGACTCAGTCTGATGAGACTGGAATGTTTGCTAAAGAGGATGAGTTATAAGATAGACCAAACTCCTCTCTCTCAGCAATTGTAAATTCAAAATTAAGGGGCTTTGATCGAGGAAGTGTGGAAAAAAAAAAAAACAGAAGAAATAACAACCTTTTATTAAAATATATATGTATGTTGGCACAAAAAACCAGTAACAGAGCACAAAAAACCTAGACAGTAGTCCTAGGAAAACAAAAAGTCTGAAGGAAACACTTCCCTGTCCTTTAGCGCAGTCCTAATCGCGGCCGGCAGGGGGCGCTGTTGGGTCGCTGCAGTGCCCGTCGCGGCCGGCAGGGGGCGCTGTTGGGTCAACTGCGTGTGCCCCGTCTCGGCCCGGCAGGGGGCGCTGTTGGTCTCCGGCGGCCGCCGCGCGGGGGGCGGGGCCCGGCGGGGCGGTCCCGGCCCGCGGGAAGGGGCCGAGGGGGAGGCGGGGCCCGTCCCCTCAGTGGGAGGAAGGAAAGAGAGAAACAGCCCGCTCCTTTGGTACTCACCGCTGTTCTCAGATGACGATGTTCCAAAAGACTCTCTTCTTCTAGCAAGCACTGAGACTCTCCGATGAAAAACACAGCAGGTCCAGGCTGGAGACAAAGAACTCCCAGGCCAGTTGAAGCCAGCAGTCAGGGCTGCCCAGGACGGGAAAACCAGACAAACAGGCTTCCAGGTCCTCTCTCCAAAATGCCCCAACACAGAGCTCGTCTCCGTCCTCCAAAGAGAAAACTCTGCCGTCTCCTCCTCCTCCCGGCCAGCTCCCCCCAGCTCTCTGAGTGCCCCATTAATGAGGAACGCAGGCTAGCGAGCTGCACCTTTGTACAGCTAATGACCTCCCTTCCCCCCCACTCACTCAGTTTTTCTTACAGGGAAGCAGGGAAAGAGAAAATTCTGCTCTCAGATTATAACCTATAACACCAACACTGTGACTTTTTTTTAAATCTGACTTGAAATCTAGCAATGAAATATTATTTAAAAATGATACGCTTTTTCTTCCCCAGATTTTGAGGAAAAAACATTTAAAATATAGCAAAAGTTATCTATTAAAAGGTTACAGAGTGATGTTTAAAAAATAGACTGACATACCCTCCTTTGGGTGGCTGAGGACACATTTCCCTGGAAATTTTACTACATTTTAAAATTCTATTTTGTTGTCTTGCTGTGTTGTGAGGACATAGTTTTTGAAGATCAACAATTCATGTGTACTGTTCCCTGCCCATCAGCTTTTTAGCATGTTCATTTTTAATGCAATTCCACTCCATTTCATTATGTGTTTGGGCAGCTATAAATTAAAAAACTCCTCTAAGAAGTGTCAAAACAACTTCAGTCAGAGATGATTGCAGGAGAGAGTTGGGTGCTTTTCTGTCCTTGTGCAGAAGCTGTGGTGCAGGATGTCTATGCTGTCAGTTATAATACAGCAGTTCTGTTACCATACTAGGGCTATTTAAACTCTGACTCAGAAAACCTGTGCCTACCATTAAATTTGCAGTGTATCCCAGTTATGTCATTGCAATGGCATTTGTTCAACACCAAATTAGTCTGAAGCATCCCCATTCCCTTTCAATGAATGACTATGCAGTACCAAAAAATCCCAGCCAAATTAGATGATCTACCAACCAACCAAAATACCAGTCCAAGTACTGAAATCGTGTGGTATATTTCATTAAAATTATATATGGCTTGTAATTTTTTGCCTCAAATATCATACATAATAGTTAAAATATATATTATTATACCAGTACCAGTAGATGTCAGTACAATCATTGATCTCAACTACAGTAAAGCAGAGTACATTATTCATATTCACTGCCACAGACAAATGAAAGCGTACTAATGGAAATTATATCATGAAACACTTAGTGTGACTGTTTTGGAAAATATTGAGTCTGTATTTGTTACACTGAATCATTTATAGCGTCAGGACCCTGAAGAAAGTTTCAGTTCTAAAAATGTCAAAGGTATTTTCTAGGCATCTTCCTCTTGAGCAGCAGCTCTAATTTTCCATATTTTTCTTCCCCAAAACCAAATGAATATACATTAAAGAACTCATAGTATTAACAGAAATAGGTATTGGAACTTGGCTTTTTTTCAGATAGAACCTAAGATTAGACATCCATCCAAAGGCAGAGCTATAGTTTATTAAAGATAACTCTAGCTTTCTCTGACCCTTGCAGGAAGAGTCCAGAGCTGAGTGAACTGCAATTCATGTTCGATTAAGCCTCTATTACAAAATTTTCCTCTGACTTTGAAGGGAATAGGGAATTTTGAATAAAACTTGAGAGAGAGAAAGACACACTGGAATTGGTTAACCCTTGAAGTAAAGAGGAGTTAGGAATGGTGTAATAGTGGCCTTAGCAAATGCAGAACTAGGCTATTTTGACATTATATCTCTGCATAGGGGCATGGCAAACTCCTATTTATCAGCTGTGGTCTGGAAAGATTGTTTTTCTACAGTATTGTCATGCTGCCTCAGCTCCTCTCATTCCCTTTTCAATGTCTTGCTTCTTGGGTTGAAATCCTGATTAATCCCTGTTCTCCAGAAATCCCACTGAGCTGCAGAATTATCACCGTGAGTAGTACCAAAAGCTCTAAAAATCTATATTTAGGACAATATGCCGTACTCACTCCATGCATTCTGATAGTCTAATAGTTACAATAGCTTACCACACATCAAAAATTAGTCTTTTCCTAGGCATGCAATGCACACATATTCCATGATACATGACCCTGCTGTTTAAAACAGCATGAATCCTGGATACAAACAATATCAAATGTCAATACACTGAACACTGAAACCTTAACACAGCTTGGTTTTGCTTTCCTTGGACCAAAACAGGTCAGCAGCATCCATCAAAATAAAGAATCAAAAATTAAAAGTACCTTCTCTGTCATCTTCTTGAGCTGCTGCAGGCAGATGATCCTTTTCCAAGGCCTCCGAATGCAACCTAGACAAACCAATTGTTGGTCAGAAACTGTAAATATTAATTCATACAATTTCAAATTTCAGCTTACTTGCATGTCCCTTACATTTTCCTTTTACTTTCTACATGCTTATCCTTACCACTTGACAGAGATTCTGAAATAAGCCCAAGGAAATGAAAGTCACAGTTAAGCTGACTTCCAGGTTCCCGGATGTTGCTGCAGTTACTTTTCTGCAAACACACTGACATTTACTTAACCCAGAGATAGCAGAGGAAAGGTGGAGGGAGATGGGGGAGAGCATGGTGGGTGCCTGGGACTGCCTGGTACTGCACTGCAGGGTAAAGTCAGGGGTTTCACATGAAACCCCTGTGTGGGCTCAGATAAAGACAAGCGAGCCAAGGATGTAGCACAGGATCTCATTTCTACTCTGCTGCTATCCTTCCTCTCTACTGTTGAATATTAATTGGGCAGTGTTCTAATGAGCTTTTTGTGCCAGTTTGGCTATTTTTAATGTACATGCTTCTAACTGTCCTACTGTGGGGCCTCTGTATCATTTACATGACTGTTGACATTGAACACCTTGGGACAACTGTTGTAAGGAGCTCTTGCATTTAGCATGTGGCAATGAACAGTTCCTTCATGTGCAGCAGATACACTTTTCTTGACTCTTCAGCTGTCCCTGCATAGGTGACAAACTGATCCACAAAACACAAGACGAAATACAGAGGCCTGGCTTAAGGCTCTGGACTTGAACGGCTCTGACTGCCATGTGTCCTCCGGCTACTTTGTGATCCAAGGACAGCAAAGTATTTTATGAACAGGAGGTAAGAACAAGAAATGCTAGAAGAGACATGTTTAAGCCCTCTTTTGTCTCACAGAGAAATTTGCAAATAAATTTTGTGCAAGAAAACGATGAGATTCAAGCTAAGCCTCTATCTTTTATCAAAAATATGCATATGTAGGGTGCTTATATAGGCAGTTAAGCTGGTGGGACCACATATGCTGAACTGGTAGATTTAGAATCACATTAAAAAGTAAAATAGCTGACAATGCTATTCCTCCTTATTTTAAGTTTTCGTATACCAAGACTGTGATTCCTTATTTTTTCCTGCAATAGCTGATGCTAGTCATGACACTTACAGCAGAACAGAAAATCGGACTCTCCATGATGATTTAGTTGTTAGTTCTGTCATTCACTGTTGACAGAGAAACACAGAACTCATTCCAAAACCCAAAATCCATGGCTGGCATGCAGAACGAAATCAGTTTAGGTGCTTACCTGAACCAAAGAAGGAGTAAAGAAAAAATGCCTGTTAAATGACCCTTTTAAAAAAAATTAATATGAACTAGTATCAATTAAAACAAAGTCATCATGGGCAAATTGTTCTACTCCTTTAGGGTTTTAGAAACTCATATAAGAACACTGAAATTCCTCAAGGGGAAATGCAAAACAGAGCACACTGAAATGTGGAAATTTCATCAAGCCACATGCTCGTGTCTCCTCCCTCTAAATCCTGCTATCTGTGTCTTGTCTCTACAGAAACATCAGTTTTCTATAATGAGGTGGGATATTTTGTGAACGATTTGAGAAATGCAAAATGTTCTCTAAAGATGCTGATCATCAGCACCAGGTCTATACTTGACTAATATCCTGTTAGAATCAAAGACAAAAAATAGATATTGTTTATTAAGGGACTAGCCTATTAAAATCAACAGAATTCTGAAAACAAATGGAATGTAACACATAACACTGCAAAGCCTTTCACCTATTTCTTCAGTACTTTTATCAATCACACAGCAATAGAACGGCTTGTCTCTGTGAAGGAGAAAAAAATCTTTCCATTTGTTGCTGTCTGAAGAGCTAAACACCTAAAATTAGTCACTGATATTTTGAAAAAATTCAAGGAAAAACTCGGTTCCCTCAGTAAATGAAGCTGAAAAAAAAGATGTAGGTTTATAACCATCATAAATTTCATACAATGTAACATGGCAAGTACAGACTTTCTGAGAGAAAGGGCTGTGTTTAATTAAGCAGTATGGCTTTTTATTTATACTTTAAAATACCCTTAAAAATTGATGAGAGGCTGCCTGTCTTGAGTTGCCAGGCTGCATAACAATGTAGACCTTGCTAATATTTTCTGGATGAATGTTCATATTGCATGCCTGCACCATATGAGTAAGATCTTCATGCTAATACATGTGCAAGAGCTTTCAGCACTTTAATAACCCTTTGGTGGCTTGGCCTCACCGCTAGGTATCAAATTCACCCAGCAGGGAAATCATAAAATCCATGAGAAAAAGATACCCATCTAGAATCTCACTGTCACACATCTCCTTTGCTTACTGTTGAAATGGCTACTTCCCTTCATTCACCCCAGACCCAGAGACAGTTGTCCTGACCATGGTCTGTAGAGGGGCACCTTTCCAGATGCAGATGAGCTGAGCTCAAAGCACAGCTTTTGAAGTGAATGCTCAGCTGGTGAAGGGTGTTGAGAGAGTCTGCTGTGAAAAATGATAGCTCACCAGATGGTGGCATCACTTAACAATATATGCAACTTGGTTGAAGTCTCCTGCATCCTGCTTACTTCTTTCCAGGAACTCAGCAAGTACCAATTGCACTGCAGCATAGTAATTCTGCACTGCTATAAAATAACAAGATGCTCCAATTTCTATAGCTTTGCAGTGAATATTTGACATAGCTTCATCAGACATGCAGCATCACTAGCTTACTTAAAAGGTAAGCTGGAGGGGGCAGTTGTGTGTTTCCTTACCCTCCATATTGCTTGGAGTTGCAGTGTTGCAAAAAGGAAAGAAAGAAACTAGACCACTCAGTTTACTTAAGGGGATCTTCAATAGTGAGAGATATGAGAGAAACCCACAAATGGGACATGAAAAGCCTCCTGTCCTAATAAATCTCTTCATAGCAAGAGACATAAAACGAATCCTCTGGTGCCACCAGTGGTTTTTCAGTTATTTGCCTCAGTGATGGAATGGTTTATGGTACAGGCAATAGCTGCCTGGTACTGGGAGGAAGGCACTGGAGTTTGAATCCACAAAGCATCTAGGCGCCAATCTCCTAGCCCACAACCTTTTTTTGCTTAGGTCTTCAGCACTGAAGATGGGCTAAGAGGGTCCCAGTGCCCTGAGCTGGAGGACTATGGCAGTGAGAATGACAAACTCCCAGTAGACCCTGAATTTGTGCAGGATCTGCTGCTCCAGCTGGATCCCTGTAAATCTATGGGGCCTGATGGGATTCATCTGAGAATAATCAAAGATCCAGTTGATGTCTTTGCAAGGTCTCTCAATGATTTTTGAATGGTCTTGGACTCTGGAGAGGTCCCAGTTGACTGGAAGTTGGCAAACGTTGTCCCGGTTTTCAAGAAGGGCAAGAAGGATGACCCTGGAAACTACAGGCCTGTCAGTCTCACTTCAGTGCCCAGTAAAGTTATGGAGAAGATTATTCTGGGAGTTACTGAAAAACACCCGAAGGACAATCAGTCAGATCCAGTATGGGTTGATGATGGTTACATCCTGTTAGTCAAACTTAATTTCATTTTATGACAAGTTAACCCACCTAGCTTATCAAGGGGAGCCAGTAGCTGTAATCTTTTTTTGGATTTTAGTAAACCTTTCAATACTGTATCTTGCAGCATCCTTCTGAACAAAATATCGAGTGCACAACTGGATAAATGCATTATGCAACGGGTGAGCAACTGACCCACAGGTCAGGAACAAAGGACTAGAGTAAGTGGGGTTACATCAGGCTGATGACCTATCACTAGTGGGGTTCTGCAAGACTTCATTTTAGGCCCTGTGTTCTTCAACATCTTCATAAATTACTTGGATGTAGAACTTGAAGGGTAAGTTTGAGTAACTTTGCTGGTGACACTAAATTGGGAGTACATGTTGACTCCCTTAAAGTCAAAGATACCATGCAGAGAGACCTTGATAAATTAGAGTCCTGGGCAATCACCAACCATATAATGTTTAACAAAGATAAGTGCCAGATTCTGCACCTGGGATGGGGCAGCCCTGGATGTTTGTACAGACAGGGGAAGGAGAGGCTGAAGAGCAACCCTGTGGAAAGGGATATGGGGGTCTTGGCAGCCAGGAGGGCCAACCATGTACTGGGGCGTATCAAGCACAGCACCACCAGCCGATCGAGGGAGCTGAGTGTCCCTCTCTACACTGCGTTGCTGTGGCTTCACCTTGAATATTGTGTGCAGTTTTGGTCACTGGCATATAAGAAAGACATAAAACTATTAGAGAGTGTCCAAAGGAGGGCACTGAAGACGGTGAAGGTTCTAGAGGGAATCTGTATGGAGAGCACCTGAGGTTACTTGGTTTGTTCAGACTGGAGAAGAGGAGACTGAGGGGAGACCTCATATGGTGTCATAAGTCGAAGGACAGACACCGATCTCTTCTTTCTGGTGACCAGTGATAGGATCTGAAGGAATGATCTGAAGCTGTGTCAGGGGAGGTTTAGGTTAGATACCAGGAAAAGGGTTTTCCCCCAGGGGGTGGTTGGACACTAGAACAGACTCCACAGCACCAAACCTGCCAGAATTCAAGTGTTTGGACAATGCTTTCAGACACACAGTGTAATTCTTGAGGTTGTCTTGTGCAGCGCCAAGAGTTAGACTTTAATGATCCTTATGAACCCCTTCAAACTCAGGATAATTTATGATTCTATCATTCTAACTGTTGGGAGGATTATGCACCAGCCTTCAGTCAGGGCACTGTTGCAGCCTCTCTTTTTTGTTTTTTTTTTCAGAAAGTACCAGATGCCCAGCTAATCAAGACTGACACATACAAGAATGGGCAAGGTTAGCTTAGTCAAAGTTTAATTTGCTCTCACAGTACTTGGTGGTACTCTCAGGACTACACTGCTATGGTCACAACATCTTGGCATCAACAAATGGCTCACAACACTTTAAAATCAAACATCAACACTTGGAATCAAACATACTGAAAGTATGTGTCATGAAAGCAATAGAATTGCATATGAGTGTTCATTGATGGAAGCAATATGATGAGTTTGACTGCTCATGTTTGCCAGACCCACTAGGTAAATAAATAAAAAAATAAATTAAAAAAATATAATAAAATAAAAATAGAATAAAAATCCACATCATCTAACTTGAAACACAGAGTTCATGCCCATGGTAGAGCCAACACGATATTTTAATTCACAAAAGAATGAACAAAACATACTTTTAAAAGATAGAAAGAAGAGTCTTTGTAGAATTTTAAGACAAAGGGCTTTTTTTAAATAGAGAGTGACTGACTGAAAACTACAGATGGAACTAAATATTGAAGGCATTTGGAAACCTAGCCCAGATGCAAATTTTGTCTTTGTATCTTTAATGATGTAACTGAAAAGTGAGAAATGAATATCACAGAGCCTAGAGGTGAGCTAGTAATAGAAAGCTGGGTGTGAATTCTGTGGTTCAGATATGTGTCATCATACACATACTACTTTGAGGACATCCCCATCTTTATATAAACGATGTATTCCTAAAATGTAAACTGTATGATTTGCAGAATGACATTGCCCTAGTTTTGCATAAATTAAACAGCAGATCCCAATAACTAGGCTTTCCCATTTACATCATGCTTCAGTTCCAAATCCATGGGATATAAATGAGAGCAGCATATGGTCCAGAATGGGAAAACTGTGGGACTTTCATGTATGCACCATGGGAGCAAATGGCTGTCCCACAGATGGTGAAGTATTTAGATGCACCTCCTGTATGATGAATGCCAACACGCAGGAGGATGAAGCCATGAGCAGCCTCTAGAGGTCTTTTCTGGCTAGCCTGCCTAGAACAGATGCTAGAGCAACACAAAGGGTTTGCAAGGGTAGCTCTTTTTGTATCTTGGCTTTCTGTTTTCATTGCTTGTCTGTATGTGGAAACTCACGGCATAGCTGAATGATCTTTCCATAACGCTGTGCTATTAACTATAGCACATTAACTATAGTTTTAACTAAACTTGTCTGTGAGGGCACTAATAATAAAAATCATTTTAATTCAGATTAAGCCCTTCAGATTTTTTACATGAGAAGGGCAGGAAGCAAACAGATGTTTGTTTGGGTTTTTTTTAACTCTCTTGACCTGGGGCTGTGAAGAAAAATTCACAAGGCAGAGTGGATGACAAAGAAAGGTCTGAGAAGCTACTTCCGTATCCCACAGACTTTCGTAGGCATGAGTAATATACAACACTGTAAGTCTTGGCAGAGGTGAGCATTAGACACAGCCAACAGGGAGAATATAATTGGAAGAAAACTCAGAAAAATCTTTCTGTGAAGACTAAATGAGTCTACTGGTATATTTTGAAATACTAAGCTCAGTTATTTGGAGAAGATTTACAAGATATTGAAATAAAAGTCATAACAAAACAAAAGTGTTATTTCAAAAACTGCTTTGTATTTACCTGAGAATCTGTAGCTAGCTGTAACAATAAATGAGTAAGGCCATGGGGATCCTAGCACACTGGTGTATGTCCCAACAGCTGTAATCAAAACATACATTGAAGCAGCAGAAAATTGTTGCAATAAACAGATAAGAAAATACTTGTGCCAAATAAGTACTGCACTTACTAAAGTAATGCACTGTGAGCATACAAGACTTCTCTTCCTGGCCTTCCTCCCATGGTTAACCACATCTCCCACACCCTGCCTGCCCCACATGCACTCTTCTCCTGACCCCACTCCCATTTTCTCCTCCTACAGCCATGCTCCTTTGTCCTCCAGATGCCTTCATAAATACTTTAGAGTGTTGCTGGCATCAGAATTCTTACCACAGACTGCTAACTTGATGTTCTTTTGAAAATGCCTTGCACAGCAGCATGGTGCAGGCTTCCACATGAGTTTTGGAGAGCAATTGGTGGGAGCTAGGCCAGGAGCTGAAAGAATTGATCTTGTTCTGTTATCAGGATGAGGGTTTCTAGATCGGAGCCTGGCTAACGGAAGGTAGGTAGTGACACACCCCAAAGCAGGCATGGGTGCAGAGATGTGGCACCAGCAGAGTCCATGGTTGGCTCCAGGCAGTGAGAGTGATACTGTTGGGGAATGCTCTCTGCTGGCACTGCTTGAGACCCAAAAGCTTCTCCTGCACAGCATGAAGTATGTTTCTTCACAATTTTGCCTCCTTGTCTTTTTTTCCCCTCCTTCTACAAAAGAGAGAGAGAATTTTCTTTTGTCACACAGTTAAAGGGAGTCACTAAACTTCTGTATAACATTTCATCTCAGCCCTTCAAAAAGCTATACCAGCACTTTCTAATGGTAAGGGTTAAGAGAGAGCAGAGACAATTAAGGATTTTTTTCAACTTTTTTTTGCTATAGCTGAAACCCCAGTTCATCCACAGCGTATAAGAAGAATACGATAAGTAGAAGGAAAATTCTATAAGATCTCGTTGTGTTTAAAATTATACAGAAGTGGATCCCAGATCTCTCTAGCAGGTTCACTGCAGTGCTGGAATCCAAAGAACAGAGATTTTTCTGTGTGGTCATTTTGTAAATCAATAACACGCTCCATGTATATTATAAAAATCTTAATCCCTGATTTTTTTCCTCCTTGTCTTTACTTTAGCTATTTCTCTGAATTTTTTATTCAGTTTGTGTTTACAATTAGTTTTATTAAGAACATTCTCCTTCATCCTACTTTTCTGTTTCAAACATCTGAGGTTTCTTGATTCTGTTTTTTCCTTTCCTAAATGGTGGTGAATCATTTTTCTTCTGTCTTTCATCAGCCTTTTCTCCAAAGAGCTTTGGGATTTTACAGAGTTCTTCTTTCCTGTGAAGATGTTTTCCCCATTCAATTCTATTTTTGAGAGCTGATCAGTTTAGTGCCTCCTCTTCTACTTTCCGCTTTTTTGTCTTCAGTCTCACCTTATTTACAATCAAAATGCCTTTCTAGATATGACTTATTGAAAACAATATGTATACACAGACTGAAACAGAAAATTACAATCATTCCCTGTGTACAACTCTCAGTAAGAAGCCTTTTGGTCTTCAGCAGATACCATAAACATCCATACATACCATATACATGTATATATGACATATATAATGTGATTTAGTGTTTCATATCTGAACATTTCACAGCCAAATGTGCATGACTGTACAAAGTTAACTGCCCTCTCCACTTCCAAAGGTGTTCCATAGGGGACCAAACCCATCCCTGAGTAGTTTCAGAACAATCACTGGAGTAACATGAAAGTGAAATCTGGCACAGACTGTTCTGATGGACATCAAAGACCCATTGGAGATCTAAATTTATGAAGTATAATGAGTGTTCAAAACTAAAAATAATTGCACGTGTAACTGGTTACTTTTTCCCCTTATTATATGATTCTTTTTTATACTTTTATATTTTATTGTTGCATTTACTCAATAGGATGTTCCAATTACCTAGTTATAGACTCAAGAGCCTGGCAAGGAGGATTTGATACAGGCAGTGTAATGAGTGAATTGACTAAACATTTAGTCATTAGACCAACTGTCACTATTAAAAAAAATAAATCATGAAAGGATAACTAGATTGCTACTCACTCACAATAAATTTCCAAATGAAAAATGTATCATCTCTTCAGTTACAGTGGTCTAGATCAAAATGATGATCCTTTATTTTCACCAATTTAATTGAGAAGGCAATTAATCTTAGTATTTTTTTTTTCATTTCTTTTGTTCTATATAAGATCACAAAAAGGATAACATAAATAAAGCCAGGAAAAGCATCTTTTTTCTTTGTATAGAAAGTGTCCTCTAATAGTTCAAGTGAAAAAAAGAAAAAATCTTGCTAGTCATGAAAATGTAGCAAATGAGCTCTTGGATTTCACTGCATTTAAAGTTCCAAAGTTTAAATTTGACGTGTTTACTGGAACCCAAGTAAGTAATGGAGGAGTTTTATTTGGAAATACTCTTGGAAATTATTCAAGCCAGTTTTGGCAACATTAAGTTCACTGTAGTTTGGGGAGAATTTCACCTTACTTGAAATGTGTAGCTTGCTGGCATTAAGCCAGGTGTAATCTACCAAAATCATGTAATCGAGTTCTTAAACATGTTCAGTGAACATTTTGGGAAGAGTGACTAAAAAGACATACAGTATTTCTTCTGTTTTGCATGTGGTATCTTATCTTTTCGTCTCAAATGTGGAATGGTAAAGCCTTAAGAAGAACTTTCCATGCAATGGAATATTTTTCACAAATGCAATAAGGAAATAACATTAGGACTTGATATTACCTTTTACACGCTGCTGCTTATCCCACTGAAATTAACCTGGTCAGAAACAAATTCCAAAAAGAATTCCATCTCTTGTGTAACTTATTTTTTTTCCACACAGCTACTCCAGCCCTTAGGCTCCATTTTCTTTTATTCGTTAGAAATGTAAAGAAAACTTATTTTTCATTGAATTTAATTGTCTCAGTCACAGACTCATGGCATCATAGAGTGGATTGGGTTGGAAGGGACCTCAAAGCTCATCTAGTTCCAACCTCCATGCTGTGGGCAGGGACACCTTCCGCTAGAAGAATCATAGAAATATAATGTGGCTGAGGTTGGCCAGCACCTCTAGAGAATGCCCAGTCCTACCTCTGCTTAGAGCAGGGTCAGCTACAGCAGGTTGCTCAGGGATGTTTCCAGTTGGGTTTGGTTGAATCCAAAAATGGAAATTCCACAGCCACTGTGGGGTCTGTGCCAGTGTTCAACTGTCAGTGCAATTAAAAAAAAAAAGATTTTTCACTTATGTTTAAACAGTATTTACTGCTTTTCAGTTTGTGCCCACCATTTCTTGTCCTGTCAGTGAGGACAACTAAGAAGAGTCTGTCTCCATATTCTTGAGTTGCCCCATCAGGTATTATACACATAGATAAGAGTCTCTTTAGGGTAAACAGTCACAGAAGTCTCAACCTGTCCTCCCATGGCAGATGCATCAGTACCTTCAACGCTTTAGTGACCTTTCTCTGTATCCTCCACAATATGTCCATGTCTCTTGTACTGGAAAGCCCAGCAATGGATCCAGCACTCCAGGCAGGGTCTCAGTCATACTGAGTGGAGAGAAAGGATCACATCACTTGACCTGCTAGTAACACTTCTTCTAATGCAGTTCCAGACACTGTTGGATTTCTCTGTGTGAAGGGCTCATTGCTGGCTCGTGGTCAGCTTGATGCTTACCAAGGGCCCCTGGGCTTCTTCTGTGAAGCTGCTTTCCAACTGGTTGGCTCCTAGTCATCTCCGATGAATGGAATTACTCCTTAACAGATGCAGACTTTGCTTTCCCTTTATTTAACTTCACAGATTTCGAGGCATCCCACTTCTCCAATGTGTCCAAGTTCCTCTAAGTAGCAACAGGGACAGCTGATATAATAGCCACTCCTCTTGGTTTTGAATGATCAGCAAATTTGCTAAGGGTGCTCTCTGTCACATCATTCAGGTCATTAAAGCAGGTGTTGAACACTGTTGGACCCAGTACTGACCCCTGGAGTACCCCAGTAGTGATTGCTATCCAGCTGGACTTTGTACTGCTTTTTGCAACTCTTTACCTGGTAAAGAGTTTTTGACAGTTTTCAGTTCACCTCACTGTGTACTTATCTAGTCCATACCTCTTCAGCTTTGTCAGCATTGTCTGTGATGATGTTATGGGGGGCAGTGACAAAAGACTTGTTAAGTCAAGTTTAATAGCATCCACTTCTTGCCCCTCCATAAAGCCAGTTGTATCATTGTAGAAGACTACGAGAGTGGTCAGACATGACCTCACTTCATAAATCCATACTGACTTCTTGCAATACCCTTCTTGTCCCCAATGTGTTTTGAAATCATTTTCAGAATTATTTGGTCCACAACCTTCCCAGGGATTAAAGTGAGGCTGACCAGATTGTAGTTCCCCAGATCCTCCTTCTTGTCCTTCTTGAAAACAAGGATGTCTTGCTTTCTTCTAGTGATCAGGGATCTTTACTGATCACCATGACCTTGCAGAGATAACCAAGAGTCATTTCACAGTCACCTGGGCCGGCTCTCGCAGCACTCACAGGTGGATCCTGGGAGTTCCCAGGAACTTGAGTATGTCCAGTTTGCTTAAATATACCGTAGCCTGATCCCCCTCCAGCAAGGGTAGGTTTTCTATGCTCCAGATGCATGTTTTTTGGTTTTAGCTGACCGTTCCTTAAACTTTATATTAATTTTCTGAAGGGATTTGGTCATATGGCTTATTAAATTTAATAAGCACTATGAGGCAAAACTCCTGCATCACTACCTGAAAAATTTACATTAAAACTTATTAATGCTACTTTTGTAACTTTTGGACAGAAAAGTTAAGAATTGCATAAATAGAAATTATTTTTGTGGGAATAGTAGAAGGAGACAGGTTGGCTGAATGTTAATGGAAAATTTAGAGAAAACTGATAGCCTAAAAAGTCCTTCATGAAGAGGTAAATAGTTTAAATCATCAAAATCAGAATGTACTGTTGAATAAAAGTTGTGTCAGCGACCTTTATGGAATGGACTTTTCTCAGTTCTCCAAGATAAGCAAAACAATATTGAGAATCCAAGCTGAATCCAAAATAAAAGTGGGCAAGATATGAGGACAGAATTCTTTTTGAAAGCTGTACCTGCCAGAGTAGGTCAATGCAGACTAGTGGATATGTGTAGATCTGGCTCCCATCCATGATGGAAGAGTTTACTGGGAAAAAAAAGGCTTCAGTGAACACTGTCATCAAAACACTGTCGTCTTCTGGAAGTACTAAGATTTTTATACAGAAACAGGGGCTTATATTTAAAAACAAATATCTTTTAAATATAAAGGATTGCCTAAGAAAAGGTAAAAAATGAGTGCTCTGAGCTTGAAGAGTTGCAAAAAACCCTATTCCAAACAACAACACAATAATCTGCACATAATACGCAGACCTTATAACAGTAAAACTTCCAGTAAAATAAAACTTCTGTGCATCTCTTGGTGCCAAAGGTGTCATTCTGTGTACAATGAAGAACCATCACATTTATAAGACTGGATGAATCACTGGAAATATAGTGCATAGGCAGAGATGAGGGACTAACTTCACTGTCTGGATTCAGCTCTGTTCTTTCTTTATATTTAAGCACAGCAACAACTGCCATATGATATGAAGCTCACAGTAAAATGAAGAGTGAAAAGTTTGATCCATACGAACTGGCAAAGAGTTGGTTTTTGTCAACTTTAGTAGGATGTGCAGGAGCTGTGTTGGGATTTAGTGGCTCTGCAAAAATATCTGTGCACTGAAACATTGACTCTGAAGAGTTATCTGCTTCTGCTGGGTGTTACCTGTCCGGAAACAAATGTTCACCACCCAGAAATGTACTTTACTTTCATACAATTCAGGAAGGAGTGTTCTTTGGAGAGAAGGAAAGACGGAAATGATCTGGGAAACAATGATAAATGTTGAAATCAACCATCAAAACTATGTACATATAAATATACTCGGTGTGAGTTCAGGAAACAGGAAATATGCATGGTGTTTATTACCCACACACAGTGATGAGACCAGCTGGGTACGTGTCCTGGAATGGTCAGTATAATCCCATAATTAACATTGCACCACAATGGCAAATAAATAAATAAACTAAAAAATCCTCTAGGCATCTCAAACTTGAGGATGGAGGTGTAGAGGAAGAGGGCAGCAAAAAGCATTTAAAGACCACTGTTAGGAATTTTTGAGGAGCTGACTCCATGCTGTATACACAATACAGTTTTCCTGCGCACTGGCTCATCCTTGAGCAGTCCAGAGAGCTTCTAGAGGTCCTGTGTCAGGACATCCTGTTTCTTAACTGCAGATATACAAGCTGTATTTCACTTGGAAGCCAAGAAATGCTACTGTAGAAATGTAGTAGGAAATGTAATTCTACCAGTGCCTAGTGGCAACAAAGATATACAAGTATGATTTACACTTTAAAATTTCATTTGTATCCTACTATCCCTCACTGTGAAAAGAAAAGGATTTCTGAGATCACATCACAATAGCTGAATGGATGGAGATCACTATAAGGGTAGACACCTTTTGTAGAGATGCAAAGACAGAATTCCTCTCTGGAAGACATAAAACTGCCACAAAATTTGAGTAATCTTTTTTTTTTTTTGACTGTTTAATGGATACTCTACATCTCCCAGTTACTACAGAGGATATTTTCTTCAACTTTAAACTTCAATTTAATGAGACAAATCTGTTTTGAGAACAAGCTGAAGTGTTATTCTGGTAATACACTTGCAACACTAACAGGTCATATCCTTTACTCTTTCCTTTACAAACAAAAGAAATGTTCCCACTGAGCAACAGAACATCTTGATGTTGGTTAATGACCATTTCATGTGAACAAATTGATATCTTCCAATGATTTCTGCAGCTATAAGAGAGAGTAGTTTGAGGTAGGACTGCATAAGGGAAAGCGTGTGTAAACCCAATGATTCATGACAACTGAACCTTACCTGTAGTGTTTTAAAGTGAGAAAATCAGTACATGTAAAATGGTCATGCTCATGCCTGTTTTTGTGAGGCTGTTCTGAGTTCACCATCTCAAAACTCACATTTCTGTAAAACATAAAATAGTAATGATTATTGATCTATCAGAGATCAGCATTACAACCCAGCCTCCCAAGCTCTGGAAAGGATAAGGAGAGATAAGGGTTCTGGTTTTAGACAGGGACAATCTTCCTTCTCTGTCTAGTGGGTTTTCACTCAGCCCCACACATTACAGAAGCACAGTCCAGCACCTCTGCCACTAGGTAGCAGAAGAGCTGGTGTGAAGATACTACCTCCCAAATCCTCAAACCTGTGAGGAACCTTGCCACCTTTTTGGGGGTAGGACAGTCATATATTTTCAGCTTTTCCAGATGATATTCCATGCATACACTTAAAATCACTAAATGATATTTCACTTGGCTCTGACAGTGGAAAGCATAGTGGGCAGCTTAAGTCTTTTGGAGTTACCCTCTACTCCCCACATCTACTCCCAAAAAAGACATCCTCTTTGCTGTTTATCAGTCCTCCTTGGTGCTGTATTTTGTCCCAGACTTGTGTTTATGATGTGAGTGTCAAAGCCACGTCATTGTAACCAAAAGTGAATAAACAGTGCTCAAATTCCCAGTGATGTCTCACTTGCGTGCCATAATGGAGGCATGAGCATTTGAAAATGCTGTGCTGTACTGTACTTTCTTCAAGTGGTGGCTACTATAGCAAGAGATGAAGGGTTAAAAAATTCTTCTTGTCCTTTCAGAAGTACCACTTTTGTTTTAAGCTTAAAATAGCCTCCAGTTCATCTATGTCTACCAAAAGGGAGCTGTTTGCAAACAGCTCTTTCCTTTTCTCCCTCCCTGCAGCCCTGCCTGCACAAACCAGAGCCTTCATTCTCCCAGCCAAGGCAAATGGGTTGCAATTCCCCTTGGATTTCATCCACAAAACTCCTTAATTGGCAGGAGAGATTGCCGCTGAGTTGTATGAAGGACTCTTTCCTCCACAGGGGTTGATTGTGCTGTCTCCACAGGACTACCCACACCTGCCAGCCGGCAGAGCAAGAAGCCAGCATTGGTCATCATCAGATATGAGCCTCCTGCCTAGTTAGAACATGGTGCTTTAAAGAGCATGTCGGGAAGACTACATGGAGTGCACTTGAATATAGCATTATTTTTTGTGCCGAGCACTATTGCACTTGTCGCTCAAAATGAGTCCACCATTGCAATACAATGTCCTTCTCTTTCTCGAGGTACTGTAGTGTGGACTAAATAGCGAGTATTTAATGCTGCTAGACAGAGGTGTCATCACGATTATACAGCCAGTGGAAAGGCATCCAGTTAGTGACAAAGTATTAGAGATAAGCACTTTTTCTTCCATCTATATCACCTGTAACAGCACCCCTTACATTCCTCCTCTCTCTAGGATGGCAACTGCAGGAGAAAAGGCTTATCCATAGAGATTTATCGCCATGGGGGAAAGCAAGCCCAGGGAAAATACTCAGAAGCATCAGTTTCTTAACTGGAGAGTACTTACTAGCAGTGAATGTGGAGAGCCATGTGGGTTGGCAGCAGTCAGTTCTTGCTTTCAGGACCATAATGTGCAATGCACAATAGCAACTCTTTTCAAGTTGGTGCAGCTGTTCAGCTCCATCAAGCACCCACTGAGTTGAAGGGTAAGCACTCTATTTGAACACTGCAGCCTCCATTTCGAAAGGCAAATGAATTTCCTGAAATGTGCAAAAGCGTTATCAAGTCATGCAAATAGCATACATGAGTTGGTCATGGTAATTTGAACACTTAGTTTGTATACCCGTTTTCTTGATTAAAAGAAAAAAAAAGGAACAAAAAAAAAGCCTGTGCTCCATCTGTCTCTAACTAGCTAGCCATGTTCATTATGTCTGTAGATCCATAATACAACTTGAGCTTGGAAGGCAGGTGTAGGACTGACCAGTTTTATAAGACTAAGTAGAAACAAGAAAATATTTTATAACAAACATCCACCTGACACATTTCTTAGTTTAGCCATTCATAAATTCCTGCAATCACGTATCTTTCTGGGAAAGTTTTTCCCAAATTGTTACTGCATTTAATTCTTACGTTGCACTTCACCTGACAGCATGTAGTCGACCTCTGTAACTTTAGCAAAGAGAAGTTCAGATTGTCCTGTTTGACTTTTGTCCAGTGTACAGGCACTGATTCCACTGAGGAATATTAGAGCTAGCTCAATTCATCCTCTGAATTCTCCATATAAACATATTAGTGTGTGATTGAAAAACAAGGCTCGACAGGTATCACAGTCTTGATCCTATGTGACTGAATGGTTTCTAGCAAGATCTCACGAATCATGTAGTGCCCATGACCCACTTTCACCTGCCTTGCAAGTCATGCTGTAAGAGTGCTAATGTCTGAGTCAGCTTTGGAAGGGTACTAGAAAGGAACATCTCCCCTGGCAATCATTGCCCATACCAGGGGCCATCAAACAGCACTGCTCTAGGTGAATCTGCTGTAGCAGTGGGGTTGGACTAAACGATTTCCAGAGGTCATTTCCAACACTAATGATTCTGTTCCACTATGATACTGCTAATGTCTAATGTTCATTTTTGCATCTAAAGCCTCTATGTTATGCCACATGGTCACTGCTGAATGTGGTAAGTCCAGCTGTGTCCCACTATCACAGGAAAGATGTCACATTTACAAGTTCAGTCTTTTTGGTTAACTGGAGATGCTCACTTAAAATGCGTAGCTTCCTGCTGTAATCTGAGACAAAACATGATCAAGGAGCCAAAATTGAGAGCAAGTAAAGCACTGAACCCAAAATTGGTGTAAAACACCCATGGATACTGGAGAGAAGTGTTGTCCCTATCCATCATGATGACACAGCACTCATTCTTGAAGCAGGAGATAAAACTCTCACTTCTCAAAGGGTGAATATTGAAGCTTCTTTTCCTGGTGTGAGCAATATTTCTTTAGGACAATTTGAAAATTATCAGAATGTTGCTGAAGACTGTTGTGCTATTTGATCACTCACCCCAGAAATACTGCATGAAATGTAAGGTCCCAAGCAGACTCATTGCACAAAGAGAAAATTTTATCTACAGACAATAGAAGATATGAATGGTTGGGAAAAAATGCTGATGCATAGTTTGTTCTCTGGGCTGGATGTAATTCTATAGAAAAGCATCAGTCTGGCCATGAGAAAATTAAGGAAATTAGTTTTTGCTGGGTATTTGTTTTGTTTAGTTTTAAACCAGAGAACATTCTAGGATTCTATGAACTTTCTGTCTTTGCAAATGAAGCATTCATACAAGAAATTCAGAGCTGGGAAAATAGGTAACTTGAAAGATGAATGCTTCTTAATTAAATAGGATGTCAGCCATTGGAAGAATTATATTCTAAAGCTGGTTTTGCAGCTCAGATGGGATTTTTTTTTTTAATTCTACCATGCTGCCTAGTAGGAAAAAAAAGTAGGAAAGAGGATATAGTCACAAAATCTTCTCTAGAGAATGCCCAGTGGTATAACTATTCCAATCCTGCAAAAACTTAGTCTCACTCCATCTGCACAGTTTCAGTGGAAGTAGTCACAGTGCATACAATTCATATTGCTATTTGAAAATCTCTGTCTCTACATTATATATGCCCTCACTGGGAATTATCTGTTAAGGAATTAAAAATGAATGCAGAAAACTAGGTAGTAGAAAGGAGGGAAAAGATTTAGAAATGCAGTTCTTTTACTGCACAGGGAGGAAAGTTCTTGTTAATTGACCAACCCCGTAGTTTCAGTTGTGGTTAAACCCAGGTAAGAAATTATGTAGTATGACAACATAATTCTATTGAAAGGCATGGGTAATACAGCAAACTAGGACTATACAGCTCTGTCAAACTCGCATTTTAATGATCCCATCATCTCCATCTTGTCCTAATACTGAGTTACTGCTCAACCTATGCTCACACATCCTTGCAGATAGTCTCTGAGGAGGTCTTGATTCACAATTCAGGAGGCCAACACTTTTATCAGTGCTTTCTTCTTAACCTCTCTGATTAAGATAAACAGTTCAGTAACATGGAGTACTGCCATAGTTTCCTTGCAGTTTTGGGGAAAAATTAAATTGCACTTGTCTCAAAGTCAAAATCCTTGCTTTATTAAAAACAATTGGAATTTTGTTGAATAAAAGTATGAATTGAATTCTACTTGAATAAAGCAGTTTCTCAGATCATCCTGTAATATTTTCAGGCAACATCACGATACTTTGCAACTAAAGCATGAAACTCTATTGAAGGTATTTACGTGTATGTGCAATTACCTCTGTAATCTCATTGTTAGTGTTGTATGTGAAGATATCCAGGTATGAAGACTGATTAACCTGGCTAACTTCCACATTTGGATATGCCTTCCAAAGCTTAATAACAGTGATTTTATGTAGTTGTATTTAGTGTTGATTGAAGCATCCAAGATTCAGCCATTCATTAACACATTAACATCTGAAACCTAGGCTGGAATAAAAACCACTGTTATTTCAGTCCATTAAATTCTGTGTTTGATAATTTAATCTTTTATTTATTCTTTTGCTACAAACATTCAAAATAACTGAAGGAAGTGGTACTCTTAAATGTGAAGACAAACATCATAACTGTCTGTAAACATTTGTTGCCTTTGTCCAATTTTAACGGTTTTAAATGCATGATTAATGGTAAAAGATAGATAGACAAGAAATTACTCCTTTTTCTGTCCTGGTACTAGACTTTAGTTTAGTAAACCAAGCCAATTTATTTGTCTTGCTGTGTGGTTTCTCCACTTGCTCATTCAGTATGTCTGTTATTCACAATTTAAAATATTTATTAAATAAATATCACCCTGGTCCACATCGCTGTGTGAAAACTTTCATTCATTGAGAAGGAAGAAAAAAAAAGCAGGCAGTCAAAAATTAAAACATATATTTTTATAATTAAACTCTTTAACCTACATTCCCTTTGCTAATAATATGTAGGAAAAAAGTTAGTGAGTACTTCTATTGTTATGGCAGACTCCATGGGTGACTAAACTTATTTTGAATTTTGATTCAGTTTTAAATAAATGTAAGGAGTTTGAAATATTGGACTAGAACTGTTTATATTGAAATAAAAACTCTGGAGCAGCCTTCATGAAAGGATATCTGCACGTGCCTTTACCTGGTTGACAAAAAATTATTCTTATAGAACTTTTTTTTTATTTTAGAGTAATTTTTTCTTCACAATATATGGTGATTATTCTAGAATGGCACAGAAGCAGAATACATTACTTCTTAAAAGAAGCATGCATGTGCTGTAAATAGGCAGTGTCAAGACAAAACTGGCTGGAGTTATTAAGCACATTTTACATTTCTTCTTACTTGCCTGTACTTTGTGTGTGTGATTTAAAAGAGAGGTTCTTTGTCACAGTTGCAATTTCAGGTTAAAAAGAAAAGAAAGAAAGGGAAAATATGTTCCTTTGAGTGTAAAACCTGAACTGACTGTGTGAAGGAACAGCATTAGTCAGTGTGGTATCAAATTTCTTATCTGCTGAGTTTTGATGCACATAAAATTATATCACATTCTCCAAGACATGGGAAGCGGGAGCGTGCTAGGCCCATAACCCAGAGGTCGATGGATCAAAACCATCCTCTGCTACCAAAAATGTCATGGTTTGAGAGCCCCAAAAATCTAATTCCCTGGTCCTAGCCCCCTCCCACATCTCAACCCAGTGTGAGATGGTTTCCAGACACCACACAAGACTTAAATGGGGGAAAGGGAATATATTACAATGACTGTACAAAATAAATACTACAATACATTATATACAATCTTAGCTATCTCTACCATGGCATTTTACCCAATGAGCGCTTCTGCAAAATATAAACATATCACACTCAGAACGGAAGAGAAGGTAGTTGTAGTTTTGGTGGTAGAGGAGGTAACCATGTTGTGAAAGCCATGAGCAGAAGGAGCAGGAGCCCCTGGGGGGCTCTGGGCCCCCCCAGCCCCCGCCTGGGGGCTACAGAGACTTGGAACAGTGTTAAGCTGGACTATGTATCTGTAGCTATGAGCTGGGGGATGTATCTCCACTGTGAGCCGCAGCAAGAGATACCGAAAAGCAGCGGCAGAGACAGCAGTGAACAGAGGCTATGGCTAAAAGCCAACAGATAAGAACTGAACCAGAGAAGCAGCAGCAAACAGCATGCAACCAAAGAAGACACAGAGTTGTCTGAGAGAGCCGAGGGAGAGCCAGCAGCAGAGAGACAGAGTTGGGGTAAGAAACTGAAACCAAAAGACCCCAAACTCCTTGGAGTAAGTCTTGTGTGGTTGTCTGGAAAAAAACCATCTCACATTGGGTTGAGATGTGGGAGGGGGCTTAGGCTAGGGAATTGGATTTTGGGGCTCTCAAACCATGACAACAGTGCAGTTCACAAGATGCCTGAAAAGTAAGTACTCTTTCCTAAACTATGTCCAAGGACAGCAAAAAACTATGCTCTTACTCAGCATACTTTAACTTGGTTAAAAAATCAAAAGAAAAAAAGTACCATCTTATTATTTAGTCACATTATTTTTAAGCAATGTGATAGTAACACAGGAAACAAGAATAAGGTAAAAAAATGAATATGAAGATGAAGCATTACTTTTAATTTTGTAGGGCTCTTTTAGAGGTGAAGTTTTGGAACAGCAGTCTTGTCTTTTTTATTTTTTTTGTGCTATCGTCAGTCAGACTAAAAATAAATCAACCAACCAACAAATATGATCTACAAATTGTATGTTTCTGCTTGTAAAGTAAACACATGGACAAAATCCTGATGTATGATGCTGTGGGAGGAGTCAGCACATACTTGTGCACGCAGCCTAGCGAACATCCCATTGAAACTTGCTGCAAATCACATGAAGGGAAATTACAGGTGTCCACCCCCTAGAGTCATCTGTGCCTTTGGCATGCTTCTGTTGTGCAGCAGTGACTGGAAAGCATCATCAAGGTAAACCAGACTGCTCATTAGCATTATGAGACAGCTCAGCCTTACAGTGAAGATGTCAGTTGCTTGAGAGGATTCTACATCAGCAGCTTGTTGCATTGCGAATGCACTCATTACACTAAGTTTTTACGGTAGACAGAACAAAGCTAAAGCTGAATCTCAAGAGACTCTCACAATGGGAATGATGTTGGGGAGCACATGGCCTGAAAGGAAATAAAGTTGCTACTTCTTTTTAAAAACAAGCTCATTTCACCAGGAAAAAATGTGTCTCTTTGTTTAATCTCCAGTTTCTGGCACAAAGTGGCCCTGGGGAGTTGGACACAGCTGTGTTGCATGAGACCCTGAATGCAAGCACAGCCCAACAAGAGTGTCCTTATTTTCCAGGAGCCAGCAGCATAGCCATATTTAAATCTACCTTACAGAAACAGTTGTGTGTAAGGCAGGAGCATCCTGTCAGGGACATATGGACCTCCCCAGGCTGATGACAAAACCTGGGGATGCGAAGACACGGTCCTGCACACAGACCACCAAAGAAATCTGCAGGGAAACTCACTTGCACCCTAGCTCTGAGCTGGATCCTGTACATGCCCTGCTCCTGACCCCTCTCTCTGGATCCAGGATTTGCAAGCAGGGGTCTTTCTTCCCATAATTGATTATGCTGACGTCTGTGCTTCCTTGCAGCCTGAGGACCATCCATATCTGCCTTTGTCTCAACTCTTATCTTGGCAGTCCCTGGTCCCTCATTCTCACCCTGTAACCCACCAACTGGAGTTTCCTGTTTTCCACCCCTGAGCACAGCAATCTCTGCCTTATCTCCCTGCTGGTTTCATTCTCAGCTCCATCTGTTCATTTGACATTTATGAACCTCATCAAGCTTTTGTTTTCAGATCCATCCGAATTTAAATACCTTCCATTGTATTTGGGCTCACTTGGTTCTCACAATTGTCATTGCGAAGAATGACAAATAACTGTGCTGAAGAACCTAACTTTGGTTCTAAATTTGGTTCTGACTTCAGCTTCTATTCTTTTCAAAAAGCCTGCCATGCTTTCAAAGCCTCACAATGATGTCCCCATAGCTAAAGCAGTCCTTTTTTTTTTTTGCTCTGAGCCTGTCAGGCATTCTCCAGATGCATGAAAGTTCTGATGTAAACATAGCTACTCATCCTACCTATGTACTCTCCTAGCCATAAAATGTGCTTCTTTGTCTTCAAACATCATCTGAGTTTGTCATACTCCTTAGTTTCACACATTTAGTGACTTCCACCCCTGTGAGAGGCATTTTTTAACTATTCCAAGATGATTCTGCCATGTCTAAATTCAACAGGAAACCTATCCTTCACCTGGCCTTTCTTCTCAGCAGAGAGGACAGGTTTGAAAAGAGAATACATATTTTTAAAGTATATTCTTTTAAAAGTATATTCCCTCCTCACTAATGTTTATATCTCTTGGGTGTTTTATTCTCATCTGAAAATGTCTCATTCCTCCATAATTTTTGCTGTAGTGAAGTGTCACATAGATAAAAGCAGGAAGGAAATGTAGCTACCTTAATTTATCCTTATTTTTATCTCAACTAAATCTGACTTAAATCCTTCAGTTATTAAATCAGCTCAATTCCGAGTACGCCACCTGCACAGGATACTATGAGAAATATGCTGCAATCAGAACATCAGCTCAGGAGCTGAAAGTTAAAGAAAAAAATACCCCACGTCCACTATTTAGATGATTTAAAACTCCTCACTCTCTAGTCACCTTACTGAAAGATCAACAGGAAATCCATACCTCACCATTGTGGGTGTTTTTAATCCATAAATTGTTTGTGGTTTTTTGAATCTTATCCTAGTAACTTAGGTAAGAGTGTTTGACAGCATGCAGATATCCTTCTGACTAAAACAGGTACCAATCTTTCCTTTTGTTTCTAGCCCTCATGTGTTTGGGTTCTGTATTCCCCATTAATACCTGCTTTTTTCTTGTTCAGATGATTCTCTGGGTGGACACTTTTCCTTCCCAAGTACCTAGTAATAGTTCAAATGAATTTAGTGGGTTTTTTAATCTTAATCCAAGTCATTTTAGTTCTATTATCAGCTTCACTGCTCACATTTAATGTATCTATCTTTCATTAGTTTTAATATTGTTTAATAATTTTAAGCAAAAAAAGCACAACTCCTGTCTTTTATGATTGCTGAACATGCTATCAAAAAAATTTCGCTTTTAAAGATGTATTTCTCCTTCTCTCACATTTTGCAGCTTAGTCCATAAAGTGATCAAAACACAGCCAAAGAATTTTCACAGCTCTAAAAATCAGAAATTATCATTTTGCCAGGCCTTGGAATAAGATAATGATCATGGCAAATATTGCCACACTAGAGCAAAAACTCTGTCCCACCTTATAAAGTCAAAGGAATCATAGAATTGTAGAACATTACTTAACAAGGATATCTTTCTGAAATGGAATATGACAAAGAACTACAAGAGTAAACAGAGGCTCTAAACTTGTTATTTCATGACCAACATGTGATCAATTGGCAACACCTGTCTTAATAGTACAGCTATCTCAGAGCTCACTTCTGACTTTTCTGGGATATAACATGAGGCAGCAGGATAGATTTGTGCAATTAAAATGCAAACACCTGTGCTGACTTTTAAAGAGCAGATGTGCTTCAATTAAACAAGCCCTGAGGTTTGCTTAAAACTAGCACCTGCTCCCCGGTTACGTGCAGTCACCTGAGTTTCTGCATGTAGAGTAAATTCTAAGTTTTGAATGTCTTTGGTTCTTTTTACACAGGAAATGCCTGCATTTAGATATTTCTTTGCAAGTATGGCAAATCACCTTTTCTGCAAACTATGTTTCAAATTTCATTCCCATCAGCTTCTTCCAGAGGCTTGCTCCTAGATGATGTAAAATAGCCAAGAGCTAAGAGCTGCCCACTGTGCTGTCCCTCAGTGCTTAGTTATTTTGATACCTTTAGCTACATTAAAAAGTGGCAAAATTGAAAGCAAACCTCTAATGAGTCAGCTTAGCCAATTAAACTACAGCATACCTTAGGCCACAGCAAAAAAGGCAAACTTAGTCAGTAGCTCTACTGTAGTTTCCCTTGGCCCCTTGTGGACATGTTCATGGGCTCTGCCTGGCAACTCCTTGGTTTATAACAACATAGATTTGACTTTGGGAATGAGCACATATGCATCCTTTGACTAGGGACTCCCTCGTGCCATCTGTTCTGTACCAGCTGTACTGAACCAGCATGCACCAAAAAAGCTCACACATTTTGAGACTTGCAGGTAAGACAAAGCCAACAATTGCCTCCTGGTGAGCAGATTCATAATCAGAGAAATAGAACTGTCCACAGATCCACATAGTGAGTGAATAGCATGACTCAGTTGTGCAACTTAATAAATCTCAGGGTTTGCCTCCATGCTGTAATTAACAATATATTTATTATGTTTAGCAGGGAAGAAATTAGCCAGATGATATCTCAGTCAGTATCTCTTTCAGATATTGGAAGAAATGATAATTTCACTGTAAATCACTATCTGCCTAATTTCCTCTCAGCCTTTGTCAATGACATTGGATAGAGATAACAGTTTTAAAAACATCAGCTTTTGTACTGAAGGGCCTTAGCTAGAGTAAGAGCTGCTTTGGTTTAGGGTGGTTTTTTTGCCAGGTGAGATCTATGATAAAGGAGTAGGGCAAGAAAACAGGACTCTTTTTTTTTTTTCTAATAATGTTATCTGCTCAGTGCTAAGCTCTTAAATCTGCAAGCATCATATGCCACCTGGCCTAGCAAGTGGTCTAATACATCAGAGCAGAAATACTCTACATCAGTGAATGAGCAGACAGCACTGTTCAGGGCCTGTCCAATGGCAGAGGGATAACTGGAAAAAAAAAGCTACAGCTGTATTCAGTAAGGGAGGGTGAATTGTTTCGTGGAAGAAACTTGCTAGGGACTTTCAAAGTGATAAGAAAAGCAGAAGTGACCTTAGAGTGAGTAAGCGCTCCTCAAGTGCTTGTCTCCAAATCCCCAAGGCATTGTGTCCCTATATAGGTCTTCATCTCAGTTTTCAAACTATCTTAATTTTCATTCTAAGTCCTCTTTTGATTGCTCTGGTCAAAAAACCCCCCTATATTTAAAGACTGCCTAGAATCAAATCACTTCCAAAACTGCAGAAACTGTTTTGTCTACAAGGCAGCAAAACAGGAAGAGCAGCAAAGCAATCCATGACTATTTTTGTCTGGGTGCCTGTGGAGAGAACAGACATATGATGATTTACCTGGAGCACTGGAAGCCTTAGCACCCACTTTCAAGGTTTAAGATATGCAGAGAGTGAGGACAGGGACATGAAATGTTCAGAATGCGCTAAACTGGCCTTTTACAGTGTCTGATGGAGCTTATAGGCACGCAGGTCATTCAGTTTTACCCAAAGGTGTTCTGCTTGAGGGAGACAGAAGGGAGTTTACACCAGCTCTTGACATCAAGACTCAGCATAGCCATGAAAAAGTTATGATTCTCTGCCTGCAGCATTTTCAGAAGGCCTGAGTTCACAGGTATTGGACTTATAGGCAGGTTTTTACCCATTTGTTCATATCTAGAAAGCAAATAACTTATGCACCTCAGTAGCACTTAATGAATTATTTCCTTCTGTTAGTGTGTACAATGAACAGACATATACATATGGTATATGTATGCACTTATATGTGCCTAATCACACAGACACACACATATGAGAAAAAATGTGGAACTAATAGTTTAATTTGACTGTCTTATTCTTAATGAGGTTCTCTGGTGTGAGCATGGTAAACTTCGTAAACACAGTATACATCAAAGGAACAAGAGGAGGCATTTTGTTGGTATTTTGATAGTGTAAATCACAGAAATATGGCTGAAAGAATCCTTTATTCTATGAACTTAAAAGCACCTTTTTTGTGTGCTGTCATTTAAAGTTGTGACTGCTGAGCACTGTGCTATTCATTTAGATTAAGTGCCCCAAATTGTTCTGTTTTGTTTTGTGATCTCCAGTTCACAATTTTAGGGAAAAGGTGTTCAGGGATTCAATGCAGGGATTCAGGTTCTCCCTTACCAAGGAAGGATCAGAAGAAGCATAGAGAGACTTACCTCTTCTGTTTCCCTCTAACACAAAGGTCCTGGGGGCCAGCCCAGGTATCAGGCAAGCTCTGCAAGGACCCTGCCTGCCCCTTTTCCCAAGGCATTTTTCTTCAGCAGCACCCTGCTGCTCCTGAGAACATGGTACAGCTTGGGATGAAAGAACAGCACGTGTCCTCTCCTGTGGGCAAGGCACTGCTGACCATGAGCACTGTACTCTGCTCCCTCCCATATCCTCGTAGGGCAAAGGCAAACAGAGAGAGGAGGGAAAGCAGATGAAGAAATGATTCAGAGGTGGAGTTTAGCTCCAGTACTATGCAAAAGGAGAAAACAATCGTGGAATTCTTTGCTTTCAGAAAGGAAATTAATTCCAGAGATGTGAGTAGGATCTGGGTCTGCAAATTGGTACGTGCATGCAGAAAGTATCCAGTGAAGGCCAGGTTTTGCAAGATGTTTAGGTGGTCACAGATGCAGATAGACACGTAGCCCCAGATCCTCAGAAATATTTCAGTATCTATCTCTAGTAAAATTAAAGAATCTTAAGTGAGTGTCAGCATCTAAATAATTTCTGTAGTTGTGGCCCTTTGTGAGTTTTGGAGAGGTTTAAGGCCCTTATCAGATTCCTCAGGTACCTGCATACCTTTACAGATCTGTCCTCACATGTCTAACTAAAGATGTGAAACACAATCAACACTGTTATTTCACTTCCTCTAACCAGAGTCAACAAGTCTTTTCTTGACAATTTAAGCCCAAAACTTGCATGACTGTAACATAAATCCTGACTGAATTGCTAGTAGGCCGGTCCTTTTTAACCTCCAGATTTTAAGTTGGTTCTTATATGAAAGTTACTGGCAGTCGTCCATAGTTTTTCCTTCCAGATCTCATTCCCCACAGTAATATTCCTTCATCTCTCATTTTTGCCTACAGTATTTTGATCAGGACTGGATAATCTTGTTGTATTTTTTGAAATTAACCATTAATTACATTTTTCCAAAAGGCAACAAATATACATAAAGCACACTCAGACATCTGGGTCTGACAGCAAGAAGCCAGTGCTGCCTTAGTGCTGCTTGACAGCCCTGAAAATCATCTGTTCAGAAATCATCTGTTCATCATAACAAGCACAGGCAGCACTGAAAGTTTTCCCAACCCCGCTCAGACAGTATACCCCAACTCCAGAAGAGAAACATCTCTCAGCTGTAAAAGCCTTCTTCTTAAATCACTTGGGTCTTGCTTTCCTCTATAAGGCAGCCTGCAAGCATGGTCTGGTTAATGATGGCTGCAGTGGTACTTATCTGACAGCAACTTGATGGGGACCACCATCCCATTTTATAGAAGCCAACAGCAGATGGCAATATATTTTTTGTCACAACTGCCCTTAAACTGGATTTGAACCAAAGACCTGGAGATGAAAGGCAAGATTTTAGCCTCTTGAGACACTCAGTACACCTTTCTCTCCTTTTCACCACATACTTTCTAAAATTTTTTTTTCATTCCTCTTCCAAGCTCTTGTTCATGATGCTTGAATCAGAACTTGGCTCCTCTACAGACCACAAGCCACATATTACAGGATCTCTGCTGCACCTCTTGAGTCCTCTCTCTTCTTGATTTCTGCACGTTTTCCATGGACCAAAAGAGATCCCATTTCTGTCCTTTTTCTGCCCTCTCTTAATATAAAACATGCTATAATGCCAGTGGTTTTGGTGTCATTGGGTACAGTTTGATTCTGAGTCTCTTTGATAATGCTAATAAACTTCCTGGCCATGGGGAAGGTCAGACTATATTTCTTCTGTCCTGCTTGAAATATGTGCCATAAAATTAAATTAAATAAATATTGCCTCTTTCAGTAATACATGATTTTAATGGCACACTTAGCTATACTGAAGTATGATTTAACAGCAATAAAGGCACTTATACATTCAACCTTATTATGATAAATCCATACTCATCGTAATGGTGTGACATTGAATTATTTAGACAGAGTCCTTTCTCCCCATTGTGTTTTTCTATAAACTCACCAAATAAAAAGAAACAGCTTCTAAAATTTTCTGCCTTTATATTTTTTCTGTATGCACTAAAGACTATCAGACAAGATTATTTTGACCACTCAGTCAAAGCCTCATTCCAAATTAAGTGAACCATTGATATTCACATTTTTCTCTGCTAGATGTTACTTGAACAAAAAATCCAAACAAATTCATCAGTGTAGTTCAATGTATTCAACTCATTAGAATCCCCTCAGTAATCCAGCTATAGCTTGGCATGTTAAGTATGTACACATGAGTCCTGAACTCTCCTGATCTCAATGACCTATTACAAGTGATTAAAACCAAGCAATGTGATAAGAGTGTTGGAGAGCTGTGAGCAATTGAAAGACAAAGCCTGTGACATCTGGCTGAACATGTTGTCCTTCTGGTGAAGATAATTTATGGTTTGTTTTCATTTCTTCGCTGAACTGTCATGATGTAACCTTTCTGACCTCTCATTTATGGGATTTGTAGTAGCTCAAATCATCATCTGCCTTCATAAATGTTCCCACAGGTAACAACACAAAGCAATTCAACAGGAATTTACGGAGGAATTTTGATTAAGTCCTGAAGATATGAATGGACTGACGTCCACAAAGTTTTTGTTGAGAAGCAAAATTTCTTCAATCCTAAGGCTTCTCATATTTTCCAGACAATGTGACCACATAAAAAACTCAGTCCCTAAATCTTAAGCATCATTCACTTACAGATACTATATTATTTTTATGCATCATGCCAGGTTAATATAAAGCATTTTTGCGGTTATTTTCCTTTATAGTTTTTTTCTCCTTCTTTGAGGTTTTCCTTTGAGATTTATGCAGAACTTGTGTGGGTACTGCAATGGTTATATCAATCATATTTAGTAATTTCTTTCTACAGGGTTATGTAAAAGCTGCTAACAAAAAACATATTAAAAACATAACATATTAAAAAACTGACATTTATTGTCTGAAAATTATTATTAGTGTTCTTGCTATTATTATTGTTGTTGTTATTCTTATTATTTTATCCTTAAAATTTATTCATTGTTACAGGCTTGCACTAAGATTTGCTTTGTAAGGAGGCAGTCTGTTTCACATCAAAGTTAGATGGTATTATGGAAGGATACAGAGTAGTTTTTCAATATTATCTCTTCAAAGATATCAAAATGCTGGACAGGAAATATGTCTTAAAATATAGTGGTTTCTTTTCTTCATAGGTATAGTAGAGCTTTGTCCTTGTCTTGCTTTCTTTCTTTCTATCTAATATCATCATATATCATCTTAAATCATTTCCAGTATATTAATAAAGTGCATTGATCTACCACTCATCTGACTGTTGAGAGGAGGACATTAATGGTTTCCATTAGTCCATTTTCTAATTTCCATGTGTTCTGACAATAATAAATCTTTGCTTCATCCATTTGCAAGGAGCAGCAGGTTCCAGCAGAATGGGCTGCATTGCAGATGATGGAGGTTTCTAGAATGAGAAAAAAAAAGCAAGGAGCAGTGATTGTCTCTGCAGCAGAGAGAATGGCAAGTTCTTTTGCAGAATCCTTTTATGAGAAAGGGGAGGATGTGAAGGCAGGCAAGGAGGCTCAATCTATATTATGTAACTGGAAATCTGAGAGCCAACATCAGTCTTGTAAAATCAGAGAGGAGGGGATAAGGGATGAGGCTCAGTGTCTGGGCACCCACGCAGGTGGCAGCTTGAGTATAGACCACTCAAACTGGGGACAGAGAACACACACCTGCCTGAAAACTAAGCCCCAAAAAGCATAACTGTGATTCCTTAAATGCTTGCGCTTCCAACCCATCCCAACGATTGTGAGTAACACTAAATTTTAAAAATTTTTGCAGTTCCTAAATATTGTCTGAAGAGGAAGAGTGGACATGAAGTTGAGTCGAACTAAATGTACTAGGATGGTGTTGATTTGATAGACAGAAAGAATAAACACTGCATGTATTCACAGATTAGCACAACACCAATACCATTAAGAAATCTTCCTTGCTTTTTCTTGGCCCTTTAAGCTTGATCTGAGTATCTTCACTCCCCGGCTTTCCTGTCAATGCCATTGCAAAAGCATTGCATGTCACTGTTCAACAATCTTGATTTCCATTCTGGAACTTCAATATCCTGAAAGAGCACTATGCTTTAGAGCACAGAGTAGAAATTTGAAATGTCCTGAGAAGGAAAACACCTAGGAAGAGAAGTAATTTAGAAACAATGCCAATTTTGTTCTGGAAGGAAATGGTGCCGTCAGACTGAGTAGAAAAGTCCTTGGTTGAGCCACAACTTTCTCAACCCTGAGAAGAACCAGATACACAGAAGCCTACAGAGGCACCAAGGAGTCCCTAAGCAGTGACTGGTGGAAGTTCAGGCTTCACAACAGGTAAGTCAAAAAGGAGTCCCCACACCCAGGCTTCCACCTTGTAGAGGCTGCTACAGGCCTAAGCAGCCAGATTCTTCGCCTCATTGCCTTTTCTCAGAAGCTGCTTGCAATTACAGGCATTTTAACAGAAGCTCATCTTCATTGAAGATGCATGTATTATATCAAGATCTGTTTAGAAGCTGGGGGTGGGGGGAATGGAGGGGGTAAATAAATTTGTATCTTCTCTTGTTGTGATGAGATTTTGTTCTTTTTCATGTGGCCACCGCATATTTAAATAACAGAATTCTATATAGCTATATTCTGTGAATTTAGAGAAGTATAAGATCAATGTAAGCAGGATGGGAATGAGGCTCATACATAATGCAGAGCTCTGTTGCCACCCACTAGTGGGTCAGAAACACGCCTATTTTCTACATGCTGTTAAAAAAATATTGCATATTGTAGTGTGAAAAAATAATAGCTACTGAAGACCACACCTGTTTCGTCTACGAAACTCCTGCATTTTTGAGAGAATCTTTCTTTGAAACAGAATTTATTAGTCTGATCTGGTCCGTATTTGAAAAACAGATGCCACCTATGTTTCATCTGTTTTCACAGTGTTTTCACATTGCTGCTGTGGCAGCAATGAGCAAAGAAAAGGTGAGTAGAAGGGCTTAGAGTTAATATACATGGAATCATCATTCCTCCTTTAGGAAGAGACAGTAATAAAAGCTCTTAAAGTTGTTTTCCTTGGCAAGATTTCAATTTTAAGTCTCTAAAACATAGCTTCGATGGTCATGACTTGGCAAATCATCCTTAAAAGTATCACATGCTCATACATATTTCTCAGTTTGAACTTGGCCTGACATCATCAATTTCAAAGTCTGACACAAAATTCAGCATTTTGGAATTTATTGTTAAAGAAGAGGAGAAGAAAAAGAAACAGCATGATCTTTAAAGAAGATCTTCTACATTACAGAGAGAACATGTACACATGCAAACCTGTGACATAAAAAGCAAGGGGAGGATGGGACTTATACAGGAAAAAAAATGTGTTAAATAAAGCATCTGCTGAACATGGGGTGCACATTTTGCCAGGATACCTTTTGGAAGAATTATTTTAGCCGTAGTATTGTGAATAGTGTTTTAGCTAACAAGTTTTAAAATTGAATCTATCTTTGAAGTGGTGAGGGGACCCAGACAATTAGTTACAAGAAAGAGTGATTATGAACTGGAACAAGTTTTCCACTTTTGCCTCCACCGTAAATACTTCGAGAAGTTTTTGACGGATCGTCAGGCTCTTGAGGACTGCATCTCAGTGAAGAACCAGAAGAGAAAGATTAAGAAATTCATCTCCTAAGGGAAAAAAAATAAAAAAGGAAGAAGATAAAAGAAAATATTAAATATTTAGCAGCACACTGTTTCCCTGGGCAGCTGACAACCTATGGGCCACACCTAGTGTAATTTAAAAGCAGAGCTGTCCATGAGTTCAGCTGCTGAAGCAAATTATAAGTGGAATCAAGAGAGCTGCCATGGCATGAGAAGAAAGTGGTGCATTTTATGAGTTTTAAAAGCTTTCATCAATCTGTCTTAGGTTGACATATGAATGCCTAGGCTGATCAAGCACTGTGAGCACTAGAACACCCTGCAAGCACATGGAATGTTCTTGAGAAGTCCTGTCAAATTGAATGTGCAAGGTTTGGATGGATGTTCCTAAACAAGACTTTTCAATCTGATGGACAATTATGTCATTTGCCAAATAATTCTGTGTGGTAGTGACGGAATGATTACAGAAATGGTCTCTCCTAAATGCTGCAGTTAATGTGCAAAAAGAGGAGAATTCTAATTCCAGGCCAAAGGAGGAAAGTGGTGACAGAGTTTGGGACCCAATCTGCAGATGACCTCTTTTCTGCTGTAGAGGACAAAAAGGAATTTTCCCTTTTTCTCTGCTATTAAAAGTCTTCAGCTTGAAGAATGAAATATAAAAAAATATTATGTCAATAGTTCACATTAAATTTCACTTAATTCTATGGGATATTTTCCATTTCTTTCAGCTTTGAGTTGAATCATGGTGGAACTACATTCCATATTTACTAGACTCAGCCTTGAAGGGAAGAGGTTAAGATCCTCTCTTCCAAGCTGGCAGGAGAATGTGTAGCTCTCAAGGCAGGTGATCCAATTGTGATGTTGAAATCCAGTATCACATTCCAGATTAGATTGTTACAGCAGAGTCTCACTTTGAGCAAGGTTTCTGTAGGGTTGAGAAGGAGTGAGCGGCTGGTCCAGCCTAATGGCATCTCCAAAAACAATGGAAGAAGAGATGGAGGAGAAGGTGAGGTGAATGGGGGCAGAGGAAAGGGGATGCTGAAGAGGAATACAGTGACAAGATCTGGACTGGCAAGTGAGATTCTTCAAGCAGCAGCAACAGTGTTGGGAGAACCAGCAGAACAACAAACAAGCTTGTTAAGGCCTGTGTTATTTTAAAGTGCCAGAGCCTATGGAAAGAACAAAAGATACCAGCTTCCCCCTACAGGGCATAGCAGAAGAATCAGTTTCTTCACACCGTACCTCCAAATCAAAAATTCACTTCACTTGTTCTAGAGAAACACGTCTGCCAGCCATGTTAGACTGGGAACCTATTTTGTGGAACAACATAATGGCAGCATTTAATTAGTTTGTTTTCATATCAGAAGTCACATCCTAACCCTGGGCACCCTTGCAACACAGGTTCCAGTGGAGCTGCACCACACTTCTGGCTTCCAAAGTATCTCGCATCCTGGGGCAGAAGGGAAAGGGACTCCACCCTATGATGCCACAAAACCATCCCAGCACTCAGTATTTGCCAGAGATAGGGACATATTTCTGACTCTCCTAATTGCTAATGCTGACTGCATGGGGTGCTCTGCGTCTTAACCTGCTACATCTGACAATGCCTAAAAACCTAAAGCTTAAAACCAAAAAATATACGGTGTTACTGCCCACTCAGCTGACCGTGACAGAGCTTTAATTTTGTTGTAATCACTTTCCCTAAGCAGAGAGGACAGATAGAATGTTTTGCTTGTAATATTCAAATTTAAAAGTTCAATTTAGAATACAAACAGCAAAGAGCCACTAAAACATGAGCAATGTTGCAGTCAAGAGTTGTGAGTAAAGAGGAAAGGTCAGAGAAGAAAAAACTTCGGGAAGTTTTGACAGCTTACTTGACATTGCAAAATATTACTCATTAGCTTTTGAGCTGCACTTTTGCAGGGCAAGCATGAAGAACAGAAGTAAAGCTTAAGGGGAATTAGAGCAAAGTTTATTTAATGTAATTGGGCTTTAATGAGTAGTCTCAGACTCCCTGTTCTTCTCCACAGAAAATCCTACAAACCAACCTGTGCCCACAGAACAGCAGAAGGCTACTTGCATAAGCCTCAGTCTGCCCTTGCAATGTTATGCTTGTTATTTATCCACCTGTAGCCATTATGTTGTTCTGATTTTATTTAAACCACAATGGAGGTCCAGTCAGAGCCATATACTGATTGCAGCGCATTTTTTGTGCTATAGTGAAAGATAAGACCTACGCCTATGATTTCAGTGACTGGAAATGGATTTACAGCAGTTAAACTAAAATTAATTATGTAAACAGATCCCTGTTATGTTCTTCAGATTATATGAATTTTATTCCATATATATAGCTACACTCAGTTTCAGCATCTTTCCATGCCTCAGTTTCTCCTTCCCTCATTGGTGTAGTAATATTTGTTCACTTCTTCGCAGGCAAACTGCAAACTTTAGTGCACATTATTTTTCCCCATTACAGTTGAAAATACTGTAAAACTCCAAACTGGGTAGTGCTTGAAGAACTATACTAAACCAGAAAAAAATAACATGCAGTCTCCATTCATTTAAAAATTGGGAATAGGGTCTACTAAATGAGAGATCATGCACAACATGCAAAGTCCTTTAAAGCATTGTAAGAAGGGGATTACAGAAGAGGAAAGAGCCATGCCTAGGAGTGGTAAGACTGAAAAGGAAGTCAGAAAAGATTAATTTGGAGGGTTGGTAAAACAGTACGTGACAGGAATTGGCTTTCATATCAAAGGTAACTCTGCACTTATGCCTACGAGCTGTTCATAGTACTTCAGAAAATACATACATCTCAAAAGAGCCTAGAAAAAGGAGAACTAGGATGAATTAGTTAGAGGCTTTGTAAGCAAGCAGTAAGCTTGAGGAAAGAACTTGTAGAAATGTGCTGAAATTTCAGCTTAATGTAAAACAGCAGTAATGCAGTCAATACAAAGGAGCAATAAAAATTCACTTGATATAGATAGGTGAGGAACAGGAGTTGTTAGGCAGTTTATTCCTTAAGATAAAGAAATATCACTTAATGGTGCTAAAGGAAGAAGGAAATTAAAAGCATATGCCATGAAAGGGCATGTTACAATAAAAAAAATTGTCTAGCAGTCATATGAGTGTGCCCTCTTTCAATTCACAAAGAGCATGAGAAGACATATCCATAAATAAATACATATCCCCCTTAAATAAATAAATATCCATCATAAAGGAAAGCATAGAAATTATACAAACTGTAGGACTGGAACAAAACAAAACAAATGATACCTGTTTTCTGCAATTTTTAATTTATATTAAAGGAAGACAAATGTCTTAAAGAATGAAACTTGATATTGCACAAAGTATCTTATGAGCACAAATTCCGCCAAACACACCTACAAACACACACACACGTGAAAAATCATCCTTCATTGACTACATGACATCAGTCTTCAAACTGTGTGGATGTCTCCTGGGGCCTTCCAGTACAGACTGCTGATCAAGTGTGATACCTGGTGAGTTGGCTATTCTTCACATGGAGGTTGATTCAGAATTAGATTAACAATCTCATTTCTCATGAAACTTCAGGCTGTGTTTTGAGTATTTTCCAAAGACTAAAAGATACAGCACCTTGTAAATTTCTCACAAGGGGCCATATTACCTCCTCTCCTTCTTGATTCACCTTTACTCAGACGAGTGTGCTCTGATGGGCTCAGAGGTAGCTTTTAAGAGTTTTTGTTTTCCCATCAGTGTTTATGACTATCACACATGGGAAAGTCCTCCTCCTACTACTATCCATTGCAACTGTGTTGAGTCCACAGGTTCCAACTTGTGCAAGAGTCTGCAAGTGTTCCTTTCAGGTAAGTCTTTTATGTTTAGTTACTCCCATATACAACACAGATCAAGATATGTAGGTATGTTTTATATCTACTAGAGATATATCACTACCAAGGGAGAAATATCACTACTTGGGGACCTTCCTCAGGGACCATAGCTTTAAAATTGAAACACAGCCCAGACCTCTACCCAATAGCAGTATCAGAGGAACACAAACCAAATCTTGAAGAACGTGCAAAGAAAGATGAAAAGCTCAAGGACTAGTCACACAGAAAGGAAAGTCTGACATATTTTTAATGTTGTGAGTATTATGTATTTATTGTACAGCAGTAAATAACATAGCAGTATTAAGAAGAACAACTTAAATGTCAGATGGCAGTGATTCAAGCTGAGGCCTTGTCTGAATGATGAAACCATTGGTGAACTACTGCGACTGAATTAAAGAAAGGTCTTCAGAAGAAATCTTCTCTAAGCTTCATGTCATCCTTGATGACAAGTAAAATCTTACAGTCATCCTAAAAATGGGTGAGAAAGAAGATCCAAAGAACTACAGGCAAGGTCAGAGGTGCCAGGAAAGATGGTGGGGCTGGAGTCCTTGTTCTGCAAGGAAAGGCTGCAGGACTGAGGCTGATTCAACTGGGAGAAGGGATGACTTCAGAAGCACCCAACAGCTGCTCAGGCACCCAAGGGCAGGGGACTAAGGAGGTGCAACTATACTGTTTCCTAAGGCATGCAGATGGAGGATGAGACACAACATTCATAAACTGAAATAGAGGCAGTTCTCATTGGGTGTTAGGAAACAAAATTTCACTGGAAACATAATTAAGCAGTAGGAAAGCTTGCCCAGAGAGGTTGTGCCATCTCCATCACTGGAGGTTTTCAAGACTCAACTGGGCAATGACCTAAGCAAGGTGACCTGAATTCAGTGTCAGTCTCTTGGAGCACGATTATGGACTGAAGAATCTCAAGGAATGAAGCACAATTCTAGTCACAGTAACTAGTGGAGGGGTCTGCTCCAGCAGTCGCACACTTCTTGTCTTTGGCACCTTTGCTTTGCCTGTCACCACTTTGTAGGGCTTTCTTCTGTCTTTTCCCTATATTTTGTCTGCCTAAAGGAGATCTGAGGTATTACACAAGTCAATTGGTGTCATACATATGAAATAAGAAGTAGCTGTACATGATGCTGAGCAGTGTCAAATTGTTCACACAGTGCAATGGCATGCTTGATTTTTGGCACTGTGAGAGACTCAGAGTAGCTTTAAACAATCAAGAATCTAATGTTCTTGAAACACAGGTAGTTCAGTGATAAAAGAAGCACTTCAATTCTAGTACTGAGATGAATTACAGGAAGACAAGGATTACTACATGATGGATTAAAACAGTGGCCTGTTTAGACCAACTTTTTCTTTTTGAGAGCATGAAGTAGCATATGCTTAAGAGAAGGGTAAGCTAGGAGGGTTTCTTTCCCATCCACTATAGCTGAAGCTCCCAGTAAGGTAAACAGGTTTACATACATGTCTTTCCAATCAGTCTCATTTCAGTAGGGAGTCATAAGTCATAAGTGCATCCCTCTTCATTAGACCTCACTACATTTAAATAATTTCAGGCTGGTCTTTAACACAGAATTCATAAAATTAAGAAACTGCATTTGCACGTCTAAACAAATAAGAAGGCTTTTCAAATAAAATGTAAACCTGGTCCTGCCAGCCTCAGCAGAATGTGTGTGATTCCAGCTCTTCTGAAGACTCATCCACAACTATTTACGTACTAAATAGAAATATGGAAGCCTATGCTTGGCTACCCAAATTTGACATTTTTGTTTTGTGGGTCCAATACCTGTGAGGATTCTTAATCACCAGCACCTGTAAATGCTTTGCTTTTTCAATATGTGTAGACATCTTACGATCAAACCTATCTAACCATTTTAAAATGTTACTCCTACCATAGCATCTAACAGCTGAATACCAAATCCACCAACTGAATCCAGATGTAGATTGGTGACCTTTTTCCAACTGTTTTTATTCCTTTTTGTTCTCTCATCTCTCTTCTTCCCTGTGTTTACAGTGTGGTGTCCATGCAAACGAAGGTTTGCTACAGCAAATTTCTTTGTTCATTTATAGTTCTTTCTTTGCAAGTTTGTTTCAATAAAAGGCACTACACTATATGCAATTCCTTAGTCTTTTTTATCTGGAATTGCCTACATCAATCCCACTCTTCATCTCCCCTTGTAAAACTCTGCTAGTATGGAAGTAAGGATGCAAAGCACCACAAAGCACTCCCGTTTTGAGGTTAGAAATAACAGACTTTACACTAAGAACCTCCCTCTTTTCCATCAGTTTGATGCAGCCTTTTAGAACTAATTTCTAAAGTATAAAAAAACCAGAAGAAAAAAAGAAAGAAAAAAGGTTTCATTTCATTGTGCATTTAAGTGAAATCCTTAAACCTCTTTGCATTATTTTATCACATCAGACTTGTCAAGTCACACTCATTTGAATGAGTGAGATTTGAAAACCTCTGAGTGTTATATTACATTTTCCATTGATATATGCTGTGAATCTTTATGGCTGCATGAAAATGAAGCCAAAAGTAAAAGGAGACAGCTTACTTCAAATGAGTGAGACTGGATAGGTCTGTCATATGTTATTTCAGGTGCTCAAATGATAGCAATTGTAAGCAGAGATGGGTGATGCACTTGACAGGTTTGCATGGATTTAGATAAAGAAGGAAAAATTAATTGCAGAGACAGAAACAAAAGGCTGTGACTCCAACAGAAGTCATACCCTTTGAAAACTTGAGCCTCATCCCATACTCAAAAGTGGTAAAATGGCAGAGCTGAGAGCCCTTCTGGAGGTACTCTTGCACTCCTGCAGCGACACAGAACTCTTTGTATGAGAAAGCTGGATTCACTTGCTCTGCAGGTCATTATTTTTGGCTGGAAGGGGAAACTGTGACTCCATAGGCACCCCCCCCACACCAGTGCATTGACTGCTGTCATAGATTGTCCTAGCAGGAAATGCCTGTGTGGCAGAACGACTTTGCACATCTTGCTTGCACATTTGTTCAAAAGCCAGCCACAAATGGACCCTGTTCCTAATTTTCAAGAATACTTATCCTCTGATTGTGCATGCAAAATTTGACTTTATATTCCCATATCTCTCATTTAAAGTTGCCAAACAGGCTTCTAAAAGTTTAACAAAAGCTCTTCAATAGAGATTTGATTTTCTGTGCAGCTGAGGAGAGAAAATCTGGTGAAAGACACCTTTCAGATTTGCACTGTGATGCAAGAATGTTCTTTCTAGTAAGTGCTTGCAAGTTGATTTTGTTTTGGCAGAGGGCGCAACATGTCAAAGAGTGCATTATCACGGGCACAGCAGTTCTAGCAAAAAGACTCATATGAAAGATGCGAAAAGGAAGGGTTTGCATTTAATGGGTTTGCTCCCGCCGGGAGAGCACATAGCCCATGTGCCAGCTGCGTTCAGGGCACCCTGGGATGAACCCCCAGGTTATCCCTTCAGGATCACCCAGTCGCTGCTCCACCCCGCCGACAGCAGAGGGAGATGTCGGCATGCCTTTCGGTAAAGGTTTCACTCAGCTGCGTTTTGCCACTTAATTAATTCAATGTTTGAAAACAAACCACCGTTTAAACTGCACTGGTATTAATATACAAGGGTAGACAAGTAACGTGGAGAATTTCCACTAAACTTTCTACACAACCACAAATTTCGAGTACTTTTGTGGGATGTTTTTGGGAAGTCAGTACAGCAGAGATGTTCTTACAGGGAAATATTCTTAGGAAAGAGTTCAGGCATCGAATTGTTTGTACAGCTTTTCTGAGGCAGAAAACAAATCAAATGTGACAATTTGTAGGAAGACAGAACTGAACCTAAAAATGTGGTTTTGGTGGTTTGGATATATGACACCCTGTAACTATTTTAAAGGAAAAGAGGCACGAAGACAAGCATTTCTGAGTGATATTAGTATACATTGGATAAACGTATAGGCATACTTTGATGCCGTGGTTGTGGTGAGATCAAACTTGATCAATTTTATCTTGAAAAACAGCATTAATAGTAATAAAAAAAATAATATTTGTTCAGTTCAACACACCCAAGGGACCACAGAAGGTATATCAATTTTGTATCAGACAAAAATTTTCTCATTTTTTTGAAATTTCATCTGGAGAAAAAACCCCACACTACTATTCTTATTTACTTTTCTGTTTGGGAAAAGTATCTGCTAACCTGGGATGTTGGTGCTAAAGCAAGCTATAGCCTCTTGTACTTCTCTTCTTGCATGAATCAGGGGGATGTTAGATTTGCTTTCAGACATCAGGTAGAAGGACACATACAGAACTGATTCTGTTTTGGCTGGGTTTCTGCAGGGAACGCTCCACTGAATTGACATTAAGAGTGAGCAGGGTGAGGTGCTTTGGTGATATCTCTGCTGCTCCAAAGAGGGAGAAATGCCTTGCGTTGATAGCTCCCCTTTCCCAGTCACTCTGCAATCTGCTTACTGCTTTGTTACATTCAGTTAAGGTAAAACATGGAGAAAAATTTTGAAGAAATAAATTGGATAGTTTTGTCTGGAAATTGTTTTGCTCGTAGAGTTGAAACTGATTTTGAAGTCATATTCCTTAAATTTTGGTTTGATCTTACTTACCAGTTTTAGGTCCTTGGATTTCCTGTAAGTGTATGAGACAAAAAGTTGAGGTATTTCTTCCCCCTAGAAGTTTTCCAAAGGCAAAATATAGAATTATCTAAAGATATTCACAGAGATATCACCTAGCAGTGAGGCAAGGGAAACACCCAGCTCCTTGGGTGATGGTACCTGAAGCCAAATAAATCATAACCATGACTTACAATTTTGGCACTTACACGGAGGCACAAAGCAGGCTTCATTTGTATTATCCCTGTCACTTCTAGAGGGTAGGACAGGCAGCACATTGCAGTCGAGTCAACCCAGGCTAGCCCAGCAGGTGACATCCATGCCATCAAGGGGCAGCTGTTGCTACCAGTTGGAATGTCAGTGGGTGCTGTAGACAAAGGTCTAGCAAGAGTATAAGCAGAGCTGGGATGGTAGGCAAAGTCCTCCTAATAGTTATTTCTGGAAAGTGGTGTTTGTATGAACTTTTGAAGCACCAGAGTTGTGTTTTTTCCACATTCTGGTATTTCAGTGATAACTACAGCAGGTCTAGTTGTTTTTCCATTTTGTCAATGCAAAACCACAGCAGTTCATCCAAAATCCACAGAGTTTCTCCAAACTTAATTGTGATGCAAGCAAAAACTGTGGTAGGCCCTGAATCCCTACCCAGGCAAAAATAAAAAACAAAAATTGTTTTTACTCTAGCATAAAGTTCAGTGACAGCCTCCCACACACAACATGTGGGAGATAACATGAAATACTAATGTCTAAAAGAAATGTGAGGGCTACAGCCCGCAGATTTTAAAAGAAGTATCTAAATTGTAGAAGCACTGAGAGGACAAAAAAAAAGACACCATTGCAATGAGAAAATTCTCTGCATATCCTAGATCAAGTTTTTAACTGGGAAATTGTAATCAGATAACATTGGGGTAAACTTAGCATCACATATAGGACTAATTTTTTTCTCTTTTGAATAATAACGTAAAATCAAATTTAAATTGTAAATAGTATCTAGATACTATTAGTTTCCTGGCTCAAATTCTTCAGCACATATGGCAAAAGCATAAGCTTGTGCCAGTCTGCCTACTTCGGGTAATTTTGCATGCAAATAGTTTGGTCCCTATACTGAGGTGCTAGAATGTGTTTAGTACACTTGAAAATATTTGCATTGCAAAAGGAGAGCTAATCTCCTGGTAAAAATCAAATTGATATATTTTATTAAGGGACTACTTTGGACATTGTGTGGCACTGTTTTGTGGAAAGGTATGTTTACAGTACAGCTAGAATTTTTAATTGACCTTCATGAGGGAAGGACTCACTACTTCTTTGCCAAATGTGCAAGCTATTGCAACAGTCTCTGGTTGTCGTTCACCAAAATGCCCCTTTCCCACTTCTGAATCTTTTCTCTAGCAATTTCATCACTTCGATAAAACTATTGTCCATAAACAGGTTTAGCATTGGTTGCAATGTTTAATAACTACTCAGGAGGTAGGTTGGTTGGGAAGAGGAAGCAGATCTTTTTAATGACTTCAATAATTAACACGGCTTGGTCTGCTCTAGCTTCTGGAAATGTCTATTTCACATTGCATATGCTTAGACCCTCAACTGTCCAGTTCTTGGCCTTGCTTCCCATTCAAAACAATGAAAATATATTCCTTCCCGTACCCGTAAACTGATATTAAGACTTATATTTCCAATCTTCCCTTGAAACACACACATACAGAGACCTTTTTGCTATTTAAATTCACCTCTGACAACATTTATCTTTGAAACAGGCTGTAACTGGTAAGTATAGCACCTAATACATATTGGTTCATTAACTTAGTCTATGCTGTTTTCAGCCTGTGTATCTGTCTGGCTGTGTCACAACACAGGATCAGCATGACTCAGTTTGGTTCAATCTGTTAAATTCGGCTGGTATTAGCCAGGTACCATGACAGCGGTGATGCTGAAGTTAGCAGCGATTCAATACTCAATGCTTCTTCTGACGCTTGTCTCTCGTGACATTGGGGACAAGTCTGGATTCCCACGTATTTGAAGTACCACAAAGTGCATGCTGTTCATCAAGATGGCTTTTAAAAGGTGTTCTTTCTTAAAGTGTAGCTGCAAGTTCAGCCACATATTTCTATAGTTTCAGCACCATGTGTACAATAGTGGAACATGAATATATTTTTATATTGTTTTGTGGGGGAGGGAAGTTTTGGAATTTGCTGTAGTTAATATCATTGCATTACTCATGTATCGTACTTAAAGAAAAGCCAATGAAGCTACAAGTAGGGTTCTTTTTTTATTATTTTTTTTCCTTCTTTTTTTTTCAGTCTGAGCACAGATTTTATTGGACCTGTTTGCTGATCCACATGCAAATACAGCTGGTTGTCTCTGCTGCAGGAAAAGCTCATCTGGAGTAATTGTGTACTGCCTCACACAGCTGTCAGAAACACTCAAGAAGAAAGGTGTAAGCGCCTGGGGAAATTCCTGAAGCAGTAGTCCTTTATATGGCTGATAGCCTGGGACAAAGCAGCAGGGTGAGGGATGCCGCAATAGGCTGTGTAGCAAGGTAGAGGACTTCGGGGTCTCTTGCAATGGAGTTGCAAACCAGAGAAGAATTCCTTCCAAGGTTGTCCTGCATTTCTTTTTTTCTGATGATGTATTGACCAGTTAAATCTTAATACTTCCTAAATGGCTATTGTAAATGTCTAAGTCCAGGTGAAGTAGTTTTCAGCAGATCCCGTGAAGGTCTATTGGCTTTCAACATGTGGGAAAAGAATTTAATCTGAACTCAAAAGTAGTGTAGATGCACTCTATACTATGCATGGAGTATTTCTATTGTTACTTCTACTTAATTTGAATTAGCAATTACATTATCTTTTTTAGTGTATGCTTACTAGCTATAATGGCTGCTAAAACAATTTTTTGACTTTTTAAAATTCCGAGATTTCCATTATCTTTATAAGGAAATTCCGTAAGTTTTCATATTCTGTGTCATTCACAATCCAGACTAAGTCATCATTCATTACAACATAATTACCATGTAATCCTTCAAAAATCTTTAAAGTTACTCTATTAAATACCCCAGGTACAGAACCAATATCAAATAGCAATTTACTGGTCTTCAAACCTTCAAATTATATGTTTGAAATCTTCTAGCTTATTTTATTTGGCCTACTAAAATTAGAAATATTGCTATTTATAACATATTACCTTTTGCCTTATAAGTTTTTTCATTGAATAATACTTAGATCTTTGTTTTGATATAATTTCTATGTGAGTGTCATTCTTATTAAACTTTGGCAAGGAAGGCAATTTGAAAGAAAAACTCTCTAGTAACCACCTGATGCTCTTTGAAGGCTTCAGAACACTTCTGCATGAATATGGGACACTTCTGCATGAATATGGCCTTTTGCCATGCATTTGTGTACTGGATGTGAATTAGTTAGCAAGAACCCTGTAATGCTGAGAGTGAGAACATTCCTTCTGTTCCTGTTTTGTCCTCAGAGTCTTTCTTGCAAGCTGCTGCACTATCAGTGAAATAGCTGCTATCACATATGACTCCTTTTTAGTGCTCATTTGTATTAATGTGTTTCTATTTGTTGGTGAGTTTGGGGAGTACAGTTGGTTTTAAATATGCCAGGTATTGGTATGGTAGAAGAAGCCACAGGGCAATTGCAAGGCTCCTTGTCCTCAGGAAGGCTTTCGTGCTATGTTCAATTTCTACATACCAACAAAGGAATTTATTACCAGTGATTCAGTTCAAGGTATTGATAATTCTTTACATGGTATTTTGAGGTTAGAGGAAAAAAAAGTTGAATTCTGCATTAGCCAGCAAGCATCCCCTTCTCAGTACCAGTAGCACAGTTAACCACATGTATTGTAGCTCTATTAAACTATCAGTAAGTCTCTAAGTAATATCCACAATTAAAGAGTCGCAAGTAGTGTTCTGAATTAAAATAACAGTGACAGCAATGTAAGCAGTTCAAACACCCTTAGATCTATATGTAAGGCTAACTGCAGACTCAGGCCCGTATTCTATTCACATTTTAATTATTATCCTTCTAGCCATGAAGCAGGTGTTTAATATTTCTGATGAAAACAGAGATTCTCAAGTACAATTATTCAGAAAGTTAAAAAAAAAAGGCATCCATTTGAGCAGCTGCATAATGATATTATAGGTCTTTATACTAACACATCTGTTAGCATAGATACTTCCACAGGAACATTACTTCGTTATTAGTATATTCAGCCCCATACTAATAATATGATACCTGTCTGTAAAGAAAGGTGCCAAACCAAGTACAGAACCAGTTTGATGAGAAGCAGTAGTTGTTTATTTGTGAGCACCAAAATGCTCTCCCTGATTTTCAGGGGACCAGCTGGTTAGAATCTGAACTGAATCAAATAACATGCACTTTGATGCACACCGTCAGCTGTGCTGCTTTATGTTCTTCCATTATGTCTAATCAAGGGAAACACAGTCAAATAATCTCGATATGGATCTGGGAATTCTTCCTTGTCTCACAGTGTCCTTTTCTGTTGCTGTAACCTACCTTCCCAATTATATCCCTTCTATGAAACAGCCTTTGACCTGTTTTGCAGAGGATTGTGAAACTTGCTAACTTGCATTTGTAAAACACTTTAAAGATTGAAGAACAGCAACAACAGCAAAAAAATTTCCAGGCTTTTCCGAGGGAAAGCAGTACATTCTGATCCAAACCCCACACGCCAGCTCATTTGTTCTGATTTTCACCCACAATCCTTTATATGTCTTTAGTGCTTGCTGCTGTGAGGGGAGAACCTCCAGAGGTGTTCAGCCAGCTGGAACTACATGACTGGGGAACAAAGGAAGAAATGGGGACAGCTGAATTCACACCTTCATAATTTGCACATGTACAGTCCCATACAGGTTTTACAATGCCTTTCCACTTTGAAATGTATTATGATTCACCACAAGGAAACAGGACAAGAAGTAAAGTAATGTTAAAAAGAAATGGTAAAAAGAAGTAATGGTAGTGAGGGGTGAGTATGGAAATGGTGGAGGAGGAGAGAAAGAACATGTTATACTGAATGCAAACACCTGCTTCTGTCTGCATGGACTCCCTGTATTCCCGGTGATTGCTCCATTTTAGTAAGTCATGCTATAGTCCACTGGTTGCATTCTATGCTATTTTGCAGTATTTTATTTGTACAGAGTTTGCTGCAGCTCACAACTGTCTGCTGTGAGATTCTGTTTCAATAGATAGACAGTGACAGTTACTGTATATGGGCCAACAGGAACTTATTTAAAATACAGAACAATAAGGAAGATCTGATTTAGTGTGTTTGTGAAACTTCTGTCTGTTCTCAATTCAATTCTTTTGAAAAAACAAAAATGAGACCTCTGCTGCCTGAAGGATGCTGGCACATCAATCAATCCATTAGGTATGTAAATAAAGCAGCAACTGAAGAATAAAAAATTTCTAAAATCCACCATGAAAACCTTCAAATATATAAATTACCGGAATGAAATGACTCATGAACAATTTGGAGGCTACAGCATACGTTCAAACACAGAGGGGAGAAAAAAAAAAAAAAAGAAAAAAAAGGGATTGAACAGTAGGGCTAACTGTAAAATTTTCATCTCCATTTGATCTTCCATCTTCTTACTCCTTCTCACTCACACCTTCTTGTATGAAAAAAAACCAAAATAAATTACGCAGCACATTTCCTCTAGCACAGAGTGTGGGCAAAACAGCTGCCTTCACAGCTGATGCCATGATTAAATCCCTGTACTTGCTCCACTAACCTAAAAGCTCATGAGCCTTTGGAAGGCACAACGCAGCTCTACAAGCAAAGCATCCAGCACTCCTGCTACTGCAGCACACTGCCTCCTCACCAGCTGACACAATAGGTATACGAAACCAGGCCTTCTGAATAATTCTTCCCTTATGTTGGCAAAAAAAACTCCAAAGAAATAATATATTTTCTGGTCGATAAGTGCACAAGTCTTTTTAAGCCGGGCAGCAGATTTAGAGCTGAAGCTTTTTATTTCCATGTACTATTCCTTTATAGGGGTGCGAGGGCAGAAACACAAACCTAACAGCGCTGACAACTTTTGTAGGTATATTTTGTGTGCTGGAAGCCTTGGATGAACAGTTTCAATTGATTATTATGATTAAAAATTAGTGTTGTTAATCTTGTAGCATGCTTTTCAACTGGACTTGCATCACTAGTCTTGCTGAAGAAGTTCAAAGACCACATACTCAAGACTGCTCTCCTAGGGAGATGGGATAGTTCTCAGAGAGTCAGTGTACTTAAACTGAAAGTGATTGCCTGTTACAAAGCAATGAGTTGAACAGAAGCCTAAAAATGAGGTTTTCATTGATATTAGAATATTCTGGAGTCAAGATTCTGTGAACTGGACTCTAAATTGTTTTAGTGCTGCTTAAATACCCACTAATTTAACACCACTCAAGTTAGCAATAAAAATACCCTGGACTGTGTTAGACTGTCATCCAGTTTATACAAAATATCTCCAAATCTCAATACTAACTATGCTAAGCAATGCCACTGGGATGAAATTGATAGTGATGTGCATAGCTTATTTTTTTTAATATACTATGAGGCAGTCTAGCCAGGGTTTTTAATTACTATTACTACTTTAACATCACCTAGTTATTTCCATAATACAAGCACTGGAGGGGAATGTCATATTCCTGCTACAACTTTGAAGCAAGACGTCTTTGTGGTTAACCATTTCCAATTCACTTGGTGCTCTGCCGAGATTTAAGCAGTGCCTCTTTACCACCTTGTAGTTATGTACCTTCCTTTGCAATTTGCCAAAGTAGTGTGTTCTTGCATAATTGCTTTCTTTACAGTCTGTCTTGCAGGTTAACCACAATCACCCAGTGTTAAGGATGGAGGTGGTGTTCAGTCGATAAAGACAGAAGGTACAAGAACTCCGTCCTATGCCTATCCCTGATAATCAGTCACTGAAGCATTTAATGAAAAGTCTGACGTCTGAGTCATTGTGTAGCTGTGAACCATAATAATGAAACACACCTTGAGTTTTCAAAGTGGCTGGAAGTATTCCAGAGGAAAGATGAGAACTGTTAAAGGAACAATCCACACTTAGCAGTATACTGCAATGTGAGTGTTCTTTGTTTATTCAAATGCCTCACTGACCCATTTTGCATATAGGGACATCGATTCTGATGTTCAAATGTCACCATTCAGAAGGCATGTCTTCAGCATCTCTGGTTAAAATATTATTCTACACTCTCCAGATACTGGGGTCTTGTTTGCTGAAGTCACTACTGGGAGCTGAAAAACGCACTATATTGATATATTCTATAGCCTGAGACAGTGGTTTCACTTTTGCCAATATTCCCATGAAAGAAGGAAATCAATGTTTGAGATGATTTGAAAACTGAATTCTGGGTGTCAGTGACCAAGACTGATTACCTTCTGCTATTAGCATATTTATAGGCATATCTCAATATTCAGAAAGAATTGGAGTCATGGAATATCCTGAGTTGGAAGGGTCCTACAAGGATCATCACAGTCCAGCTCCTGGCCCTGCACAGAACCGCCCCAAGAATCCCACTATATGCCTAAGAATATCATCCAAAAGCTTCCTAAACTTTGCCAGCCTTGGTGCTGTGACCACTTCCCTGGGGAGCCTGTTCCAGTGCCCAACTACCCTCTGGGTGAAGAACCTTTTCCTAATATCCTACTTAAACCCCCCCTGGCACAACTTCATGACATTCCTTTGGGTCCTATCACTGGAACACAAGAAGTTCTAGAGTCCCATGAACTCTCAGACACAGAAAGACAGAGGGATAGGTCAAGAGAGAAAATAACCATTACGTATTACTACATCCCATATGTTCTCATTTTATGTTTTCTTGTCTATCTTCCTTTTGTTTTCTCCAGTCAGGTAGTCACATCTTGACGTTTCCCCAAACTGAAGCCAGGTGAAAGTTTTAATGTATAGGTAGCAATATTTTTCCTAATTCCTAAACAGAAAACTAGCTCTTTTATTTTTTTTCCGTCTTTTTTTTTTTCTTTTCGTTTTCTTTTTCAATTAAGGTAGGTGCAAATCTGTCTGTGAATCTGAGGACAACTACGGTTAGAGGAGACTTTCATAATTCCTTTTTCATCCAAACAATTTCTATGGTGTTGGATAGCACCACAAGCATGGCCAAGGAGATCAAAAACAGAGATTTGAATAGCTGTACAAATGGTGACAGCTACAGCTATAAGGCCACTACAATACTTTCAGGATCAGCTCCTTTCACAGACAGAATATCTACTTTGAGGCAATTATCAATACACTAATTCCGCTAATTCTTAATAACTAGTGTATTTTACAACCTCTGTATGTATCCTGTTTGGCTCATCTCTTGTTTAAGAAAGCTTTTACTGACCACTCATGCTAATTTTCACTCCACCCCCCCCCCAAAAATAAAAATTTATAACCTGGTAGCCACAGAAAGCAATTGATGACAACCTTCTTTTTAAAACCATTTATGCACTAAAATATTGTCATTGTGCATCAGCTTCTTCAGGTTTCCAAACTAAGTGAAATTAATTTGGCTCTTTTCCTTGCCTTTCATTCCAGTCATCTTTCTTTGGACAGTCACCATATCTTCTTTTTTTTCCTGTCCAACAAATTCTGGCTTCACATAACCACTAATTTTATCCTTCACTGGGTTCATTTTATGCAAAAATTGCATGGTAGAATCAAACGAGATAAGTTATTTCAGCATGAACTCTGATAACAATAAACATAACCAAAATGTTGGGTTTGGTTTTGGTTTGTTGTTTTTTTTTTTTTTTTTAAATATTAGCATGAGCAGCCCAGCATTTAGATTAAGAGTAGAACATATAGACATGTAAGGGATTTTAAAATATGTCCCAGAGATTTTCACATGGCAACAAGATAACAAATTTAATCTTAAATTTCTAATGGGCTACTAAATAAAATATTGGCTATTGGAGACAATTTAGATACCTGCAACAATGAAACTTTAGTAAAGCAATACCTGGACACCAGTACTTTGAAATTAATCTCAAACCCTGTTTGCTAGAGGCAAGGAATATTTTTGAAAATGTTACTTCAGAGAAGACAGGGTTGAATGAGATTAAGCTACCAATTTTCTCCTTCCTAAAATGCATTGTTTGTTTATCCAAATGCTAGCATGATTCTGTGTCATAAGTCTGTCACAATCAGAAGAACCATGTTATAACTTACAAGATGTATTAACACTTCTCACTAGCTGCAGTGAAAACGTTCAGCCAAAGGCTGTCACAACTGAGCCATGTTTATGCTCCAGCTCCTTTTGCCAAGTGTGGATGCCTTTGCTTAGTTTAGCTTCCCATTTTCAGACTAGAATTTATGCAGGGGAAAAGTTCCTAATAAGAGGCTGCATTTATGTGCTGTCATAAAGTCTTACAAAAACATGATTCCAAAAAAAGGGCAAACGTGTTATTTCGTCGTAGTCCACAGATGCGGGTGCATTTATGGTGCTATCCCTCCTGGAGTTTCTATTCAAACCATACTGCTGTAGTGTTCATAATGACCAAATACATCATATTTTTGCAGCACTTGACATGTCGGGTCAGTGACATGATTGTGCAATCATGGGTCAAATGTGTATGGATGCACACATCCTGTACTGAATACGTAATAGATACATAGAGTACAATTTATCGTCTAGATTGTTCTGTATGAAGCATTTACAACATTTTTTAGAGGAAGTTCTCTTAACTTCCAGTTATGTTTTCCTTTCGTAGTTACTCCTAATTCACACTGCCATATCCTGGTAGTTACTTCATTTTGAGGATGGAGTATGTCTATAGAGATTTTGAGAAGACAGGTCATGTTACGTGCTCTTATTCAGACACTTTCTTTGTGATGGAGGAAATCTTAGTGACATAGTACAACTCAATTGCAACATTGCTATTCTGGTGCATGTGCCATTTTATAACTACCATTTTAAAATTCATTTAATAATTAGCAACAATAAACCTTTACTGGCATGGAAGCAAATCTTGCAACAGTCATGAGACACTAAGTTTACTTCTTCCCACCCACACCCTTGTCAAGGAAAAATTACTTCAATCCTTATTTTAAAATCTCTGCATTTAATGTTGTTTACATTGTTTAACACTTTTTGACTGATTTCTTAAATTACTGAATTTGTATATAGAACAGCAAATATTACTTTTTTGTTGAATAAAGTTCAATTTAGAGTGAATTGTTTATAGTTATGAATGGAGGCCAATATAGCTGATAAACATTTATCTCCTGCCAAATTCATGCCTCTGAGCTATTCTATATGGATAACACAAAGCACTAATGAAGATACTTCCTTCACTGTTCTTGATCGTCCTGCCTACAGTAGATTCATCTGCCTTTTCTGCACAAGACAGTAAAAATGTAATATATTCTGTTTCAAATGAACATATACATATTAGTAGGATAAATAACCACTGGTCTAATACCACTGACAGACCCTTCACTCTTGTGGAAATTAAGTATTTGCCCCAAAAGTCAGTATTTTGTTTGTACCAGCTTGCAAGCACAATACAATCACAGTTTTCCTGGATCAGATAGGCTGTCACAAAGAGACAACTTTCGTGAAATCTCAAAAGGGGATTAGAAATATCATTTATGTAAAAGAATGTTTTCATCACTTAGATATGTGCCACAATACAGACACACATTTTAAAGGACACTATGCACATTTATAAAATATAGTAAAGCTGAAAAAACACCGCCATAGGAATTAAACAGATAAAATTCAGTTTATAATACTCTGCCTAACAAGTACAAGAAGACTTCTGCAAAATTCTCCTGTCATAAGCTATAGATGCAAAGTTTTCTTATGCCTCTGTCACTGAATAATCAACAATACAGATTTTCTTTTTCTAGTTGCATTGTTTTAATCCATGCTGTCTCAAGAAGATAATTACTACTGAATCAGTAAATGCTACCCAATGGAGAATGGTAGCTCTTGGGAAATGATGTAGCTCCTCACCTATTTGTAAAATAAAAATTGATTGATCAGTGGATGGAAAATGAGTCTCTAATTTTCTTTTAATTGCTTTTAGTAAATGGCCAAATGGAGTTTTAATTTCTTTGAAAAGGCTACTGTAAATTCTTGTTCACCCAAGAGTAGGATGAAAAGAAATGTGGTTATGAGTTATCCATATTTTGTTTTTAGACACAAATTGTTCTGTATGTCACAGAGGGTGAGAGAAGTGGAATTTCTTCTTTCTTTCTTCCTCAACCATGAGTTCAAGCTTTCATGATATCTTACTCTTTGTATGTGGCCAGTAGGTCAAGGGAGGTAATTCTCTGCCTCTGCTCAGCAGGTCTGGAGTGCTCAGCACCTGTTACAGCAGGTTCAGAGGAAGGCCATGAAGATGGTTACAGGGCTGGAGCAGCTCTTGTATGAAAACAGGTAGAGAGAGTTGAGATTGTTCAGCACTGAGAAGAAAAGGCACAAGGATGACCTCATTGTGGCATTTCAGCACCTAAAGGGGGCTTATAAAAAAGGAGGGATAGCAACTTCTTATGTGCAGTGACAAGGAGAAACAGTTTTAAACTAAAGAGGAGGAATTTAGATTAGATATCAGGAAGAAATTTTTTACTCGGAGTGTAGTGAGGCACTGGAGCTGGTTGCCCAGAGAAGTTGTGGCTGTTCCATACCTGGAAGTAGTGCAGGCCAGGCTGAATGGACCCCTGAGGAGCCTGATCTGATGGGTGGCATCTCTACTTATGGCAGGGGACGTTGGAATTAGATGGTCTTTAACATCCCTTCCAATCCAAGTTATTCTATGATTCTATCCTCAATTAATATGCGTATGACACTCTTATTAAGAAGCTATAACAGACATTGGACTCACTATAAACATAAAATGACATAGTTTCTACCTTGAAAAGCACTACTTGCTGCTCTTAACACTTTGGCCCTACCATAGAGCCTCAGTGAAATTACCACTGTTTAAGAGACATTACAGCAGCCACAGAGAGGACGAATTGAAGAGCACTATATTTTTCCCATGTGATGTCGAAATTTAAGCCAGGATCTGGGAAGAGGTGGGTTTTTTTGAAAGTTAATGATTCCCTCATGCCGAAAGTATTATGGTAATGCTATGGGCTCTAGAGAAGTTGATGTCATATGACTGAGAAAATGGGATTGTCAGGGCTCTGTACACTGGCTTATACCTTTAAACTGATTCTATCTGTTCAAATTTACTTACTTCTGTAGTAATAATAATAACAATATTTATCATCATCATCATCATCTAGAGAGTTTACATTTCAGAGGGAAAATAACAGTAAGAAGAAGGATAAGTCCACCATTAACATGATAACTTGTATAATGCCATAAATTGGTACTTAGTCATCCATGATGTCAACAAGTTTAATGTTCAGTGGGGACTGATCTACCAATCTTCAAAGGAGAACATTTTAAAAAAGAGAAAGACATATTTTCTATATCCACATTAGAGTTTTCTATCCTCTGTAGTGACCTGGGAAACATATATTAATACCTGTGGCAAGAAATCTACTGGTAAGGCATAATCTAAATATTAGTCCAACTATTCTGTACCTTCTAAAAAAAGCCAAAAACTCTTCCCCACCCCATCCATGGGTTTGGACACTGTGCAAGCTGAAGAGTAGCTCAGTAACTAGGTGCTTTTTGCAGCTGTGTTATGATAATTGATTCCATTATGCAATGCAACTTCCTCAAATATATGCTTGTACTGTGAATCATACTACACATACTTTCTGAGACAGTGAGAAAGAGAGAGAAAGAGAGCAGTATTCTACCAGTTTTAAAACTTGCATAATTCTTAAAAATGCATAAAATCCTAAAGATAAATAGAAACCATCAGTACTGCAAATTCAGTCTTGATGTTCTAAAGCCACTACTATAAAGGTCAACTTAAAAGTTTTAAACCATTTTTGTGAAAGTTTCCAATAGAGAAGCTTTATAAGTCTTTCTGTTAAGCCTCATGAAATATATTTTGAAAAAATTTTAAGCTTCACATTAAGCAACAATTATCTAGTCTCTTTCACTGAGTATGATACAAAGGTTGATATTGAAGCAGTCACGTTGATTTCAATATTTTTCTCCATTTCAGTTCTGACAATCCACTGCCCGTTTTCCATTAGTTTCCAAACTTTTCTAGATTGAAGAAGGTGTGGAGGACAGTGTGCAGATTTTATTGTCATCATTTTGATATACTTTCCATTATTACTATAAACACCTTGCAGCTTTCCAACGTTGGCAGTTTTAAAATGTATAAAATAAAAAAAAAAGTAATCCAAAACCAAATGAAAAACATACATACAGCAGCCTCATCCCTTGAAGGTTATGTGCGGAATTCACTATATTGCATTCAGTGAAAACAAGAAACAGAAGATAAAAAGGAAAATCAGAGCCTGAAATGTTCCATGGTGGAAAAAAAAAAAGGAGGATTATTTTGAAGATATGTGATTTATATGCATGTAGGGTTTTTTTAAATGAAAATTTATTTCAGAAAAAAAGTAAGTTTAATTTGATGTATGACTATGTACTGAACATTTTAAATCAGAGAGAAGTAATAACAGGAAAAACTGTAGATCCTACTTTCAGATGAAGTACTCTGCAGACCAACACAAATACATTCACATATCATCATCTTTTCTGAACCACCTTGCAGCTTCCTTCATAGTTTTTTCTACCTGTAAAGCACTGACGGCAAAAATGCTTAATTTAGTGAGAAAACTTAATGGTCTACAGAATACTGCTTAGCATTAATAATCCAGCCTATCCTGACCAGTAGTTTGTTAATACTAAAAATGCATGACACCATCACAGAACATAGCAGAATGGTTTCCATTCTTTCCACTGCTTAGTGAAGAACTACAATCTCACACATCCACAACTCCCTGAGCTGGGCTAGCAAAGAGCAGTGCAGATCTCATCTTCAGAAGAAACACACCACTCCCCTCCCCTCTGCAGCTTTTATATTTTCCTCTGCTGACCACTGCTCTTCTGTCACACATTTGTCCATGCAGGTCATTGATATTGCTGTGTTCATGATAAAGGCACTCAGAAATATGGTAGAATATGACTCAGACCTTCTGAAATGTACCTACAAAAGCATTTCCCCAGTAAAAGAAGAGCTAGTTGTACTGACTAGATTGTCTTTTTCAATTCTTTTATCAAAAGTCAGCATCAGAGAACATTGTAAAGAAACTGCAAGTTCAATTTAGCTTCCTCCCAAAGTATCTAGTGCACTTGTACTTTTAAATTAAGTAGCAGTTTAATGGGCAGAATGAAAATGTTCCAAGAGGTGGATCCCAAGATTATTTTCTACCAGCCTCTGGAAATCATGTACCTTTCTACTGCTTTATAGAAATTTATGCTGGATGAATTTCATTAAGTTTGCTTTTCACCTCATAAGGCATCTCAGAATTTCAAGCTCTGAATTTCATCAGGAACAAAGCAAGTGTTTATTCAACATGTTAGTGAATAAAGAAAATATTGATGAAAGAAACAGAGTTTGAAAAACATCCTAATCTGTCAATCTTTATTCTTTCCTACATCTATACTTTGCTACACCTTCTATTACAAGTCACTTTACGTACCCACTCTTTCCCCATCAGTAAGTTGGATGAAATGTACAGGCAAGCCTTGGCTTCCACATTAATCAAATGCAGCCCTTGTTGTTCAGGGTATACATGCTCCTGTACCTATTGGTTGGCATTTAGGATCAAATAAAACCAGTTTGTCAAATTCTATGTTTACAATGTAAAAGTCTGACTGTGGAAATGGTAAATATCCTAGGGCCTTCTTTGCCTCTCTTCTAGTGGCATTTCATAATGGCAGGGCAAACCTTCCTTTTGGGTGCTTCCCTGTGGGTTGTAGAGGACAAGTCAGTATTCCACACTCCAGGTTTGGAATAACTTTTACCCACAGACATTGGGACATCTGAATTTCCTGATGGCACAGGGAAGAGAACTTCCAGCAAAGGAAATCTCTCCCTTTCTGTTACGCATCTAAGTGAATTTGCATCTAAGTGTCCTACAGAAGGGAAGAAAATCCAGATATGACGTTTTCTCTGCAGAAATACAGACTTCAAGTGTCAAATTACACCAGTTTCCAGTTCCATGTTTCTCTCTGTGAGGTTTGAAAACGTGTAAATCAAAATTAGTACAGTTCGGCTCACCAGTACAGCCAATTACAATTTCAGGAAACAAGCAGCAGGAAGGACTTTGCTGGAGGACCATTGCACAGTCAGTGCTGCTATCCTCTGACTGGGTGCAGAGCACAGTAGAGAAAGCTCTGAGGAGCAAGATGGGTTATCCCAAGGTAAACTGAGCATTCAACCAAAATCATCTTGATCACAGTCTTGCATCACAACAATCCACTTGGATTTCACTCCCATGTTCAAGCACTATGAGCACTTCCAGCAGCTGCAGCAGATAAAGACCATGGGCTCCTTGGTTTCCTCCCAACACACATGCAAGGAGGATGGGTCAGGTCCCTTCCTCTGTAGCTGACAGATAGCTAGGGATGGGAGGGGTACTGACAAAGACTGACTGCAGGTAGATGCTGTGCCCACCATTCTGCTGCCTGTTTCTCATCCCATCCCTCAGCAGAAAAAAGGGCATCTTGCAGTGCAATCAATAGCAAGAATCCAATGAATCCACTGGGGGCAGGCCCAAGCAAAAGACAGATTTCCTGTTCTTAAAAATGTCTCAACATTTACAGAGTATGGAGGTGTGGAGAGGTCTCTGAAAACAGTTCATAATGGGGAGTATGCTGAAATAAAATCCAAGTGGATTACATTGCTTCAGATGAGAGGAGGGGACATTTATTTTTTTTATTTGCCCAGGTAGCTGGTGGCATGATAAATCCAAGGGAGAATACAGATCTTCTTTACAGATCCTTAGAATTAAAATTATGTGCATTAACACAGTGATTAGATTTTATCACTTTTTTCTTGAGTTCTTCCTAGTCAAACTGGGTTTGTATTTTGTGTTGGGGCTTTTTAGGAGAAAGTAACTCAAACTGGTTGCCTTGCCATGCATCCCCAAATATTTTTAATCTCTATAAACAATGCTTAAATGGCATTTACAATAAATATTAAGTGGTTTATCATTTATCGTAAGACTTTAAATGGCTCAGATTGTTAACAACATGGTTGTCATGGTGCCACTTACGAGTTCCCCAGCATTAAAAAACAAACCCAACTTGAATTACACTAACTACCTTTTATTATTTTCCTCACTTTCCTTTAGTATGAATGTACTGTACAAAAAATGAATGAATGAATGAATGAATAAATAAGTAAATAACCCAAATCTTTAATTTTGCAGACTACCCATGCATTACGGTTGACTTGGTCTTACTAAACTCGAGCATTATTTCAATCCTGAGATTTTCCACTGTATTTTATGTGGTTTTCCCTAAGATAGCCCTCCCCAAAAGAAAATACCTACAAACCTTCCCCTCTTTCCAAAAGTTTTTACTCTTTGAGAGCTTTTTATTGTTCCATTTCATTGCTTCATTTCAAAAGCTTATTAAAATATTATGAAGCTCAAAGCATAATTATGCAGAAGCACTTGCCAAGGAATAACATTTGTAGCAATGTGTATGTATATTTATATTACAGTGAACTTAAACCCACTCATTTATTTTTTTTTTGCATTGTCTGTCTTAAGTTCTTTGTCCCAAGTAAAGCACTAGGCAAACATATAAACCACACAGGCTACAGTACAGCCATTGTCACTGAGTGCAGTGCCAAATATAATTTCATCATTTGATCGAGGTTCATGCCAGGGTAAACTACTCTGTGTTAGATGTCTGCAAAATGTTATTTGCTCTTTTTATTATATTATTATTTTAAACTTATCTGAGCTGAGATTGGGTTCTTTCTGTGTGTCTGGTTTTGGTGCTTACTGTCTGTGCATGTTATGTCCTAAGCCAAACTGCATTTGGAAAATGAGCAGAGAGACTAGCCAACACTTATTGCCTTCTCCCACTCCGTCTCTTACAATAAAACAGAACTGGAGTCCTCTTGTAATGAAAGTTTTGTCAATAATGAGAGACAGTGCAGTCCGCAAGTCTTTGGGTAAGCACACCGTGCCATTTCTGTTTGACTACTTTTATTTGTGGAATTGGGTTAACTGTAACATGATCACACAAAAAAAGAAGGAAAGAGAGCTGTTGTCCCATGAAAAATAAAGAAAAAGACTTGTAACACAAGAAAGAAAATTACCACAATTTTTGACAGAGACAATAGACCATACAAACTCTTCTGAGCAAAGCGCATTGACCTAGCCAGCCTATATAACAGAGCGTGCAGCCTTTGAAAATTACATGTTTAGAAAAAGGCAGTATAGAAAAATTAAAAAGTGCTTAGGGAAATGGGCTCCAATTGGAATTTTTGCTGCACTGAGGTCTTTTCAGGACTGTGTTCCTCCCTCCCTCCCTGACACCACCCAAGAGCTGCAGCTCTGTTTGCCAAGAATCTGACATACATCTACCCCTCATTTAAAGCTGTCAAAGTGTTCTCATGCTTATATAATCAAAATGAATTTCCAAAATAATTTAGATCCTAGAGCAACTGATAACAAAGCTTAAAAACGTTGTGACTGTCATGTGTGCCTTTCATTCTCCCATGTTAATCTTCCTTTTGTTGAAAATATTGTCCTTTGGGAATGCTCTTGGAGCCTTCACTGTTCTCAGTTTGTTCCTCCATTCTCTGCCAATTGTTTCTAGATTGAAATAATTTTGCTAGAAAATGACAACCTTATACATTAAAAATATATATTATCTTGAATGAACTTAGATAGGAGAAATACAGGTAGCTTTTAGGAAATTTTGTGTGTCATCATGCAATATGGCTCAAAAGCTTTGTTAAGTAAGGAGAAAAGGCAGGACAGCAGCGTTCTCTTATTGTATATGTTTAGAAACGCTGTACCCTGAAGTTCTGATCTAAGAATTTTGGTATTTTTCAGCCAAGCCCAGATCAGACCTTACATTGCACAAGTCTCATCACCCAATTTTCTCAAAAATCATCACTACAGTTCTCAGTTTGAATCTCCTCTGGACTGTCTCTCACAGCCTCATATGACCCTATTTCCCTCTCTTATTACTAACACACCTCTCTCCACATGCATTCAGAATATGATCCTGTTCAGGGTGAAAGGATTAGGAGTTTCCTTTTTCCTCCAGATGTAGAAGTTTTGCAGGAAAAAAAAAAAAAAGAAGAAAAAAAAAAGACAAGGAAAATTAATCTCATAGAGCTTAGAACAGAAAGAAAAGTCTAACTTGCTATTTGTGGGCCTTTGAGAACAAGCTGATGAAGGCATCAAACTGTAATTCTGTTTCCTGCTACCCTAATCATCTCCAAGTCTTCTAGAGTACCAGAGCTGAATTAGGAACTGGTGAATCGAGGAGGAAGGCTATTTTCTATAAAGGGAACTGTCTTTCCTTAGCAGAATTTACTACCTTAGGTCGGCTCAGATAATATGCTATATGTTTAATACTAATCTGACAGAGTGGCCTTTTATATTGCATCTTTTCAAAACTGTCCAAAGAGAGGTGAACAGATACTGTGGTGCTTCAAATAAGAAAGACAAAACTAAATGAAAGAGAAAAGATTACTAGTTATTTATATTGGGGCAATAAAGAGTTGAACAAGAAAAAATTAAATGAGTCTTCCATTCCTTTCTTCTTTACTCTTTTAAAATAATTAAAAATAGAAAAGGATTTATGTTGGGTAAAAATGAGATACTTAATGAGTACCTTATGTTTTCTATTCCCCCCTCATTTTTTTTATTTGGCATTCTACACCCTGTACATTCAAAATGTACAATGTTGCCAGAAGCATTTAACTTCTACCTGTGTTATTTTGACAGCAATTTCAGTGGAAAAGCCTTGTTAGACTGTTCCATGCACCTCATTTTCATGAAACGTTAAAAGCCAACAGTTCTCCACCATATTGTCCAGAATTTAAAAGAGCAGAAATCTACTCCTTATCTGTTAGTCCAGGAGAGCAAAATGAGAACAATTAGGACTTGGGGAAAGGGGGGAGTGCGGGGAGGAAGAGTTTTTAGATTGTCTATGTGATTCTATGGCTCAGGTCTTCCTGTTGCGATGTAACTCAATGAATCAAAGAAAGCTGTGTGCTAAAATGTTGTTTAAGCAACATTTATTGAGCTTTCAGTCTGCAGTAGTTGCAAATGGACTCTCTTGCAAAGCATGGTAGCAGCTGGATGCTCTTAGAATCTTTATCAAGATATGGACCCAAACTCTGGTAGAGTTGGGAATCCATGGATTTGACTCCAGCAAAAAGACATAGGATGCATAAAGTAAAAGGAAGTCAGGAAATGAATACAGTAGCTGCTAGATTTACCATGCAGAGTAAAAGCTATTTCCCAAGAAATCCTGAGAGACATGACATATTCGATGTTTCTGTATCAGAGATAGTGATGTATGCTCTTTCTTCTTATTCACAGACTATGTTAAAGGATGTGAAGAAAACCAGTCTGTATTTCAAGACTAACTTCTCTGAGCCAGGAACAAAGGATGATTTTGGATTGGTTACATGCAGGCAGACATGCCCTCATCATATATCCCCATGTGTTTTTGTCTTCAGATTTGAGTCACTGTCAGTCACTAATGTGAGACACTCTTGCCATATACAGAGGGGAAAGGAGAATATTCCTTCCTTAGACTAATTAAAAAGATGCATGGGAAAATTAATTCTATGTGAATCAAATCTGACCACCAGAATAATGGATGGAAAGTATACTAATTATATCTAGGATAATGTATTTAAAAACAAAATCCATGCATTTTTTTTTCCCCTTTTCTGTCCACTTTTTAGATGAAGCAGTTGGGACAGAGATGACTAATGCACACTCCAATACCAACTGCAGACAACAGTCCTGCTCATTCAGTTGCATATATCATAGTAACAGCTAGTGAAGAGTCCGGAAATTCACAGCATCCCCTGCTATTAACAGAAAATGACTGGTGAGATTTTATCTTTCCCTAATAAATTTCAGTTAAAGCTTGATTTAAATTAGACAACCCAGGAGAATTAAGTCCAATTCATTCTTGTTTTGCATGTGGTTGAACTGATTGCAATCCAAGAAGGGAATAAGCCTGAACAAAGGACTACACAATAAGTATGTGTGCAGACAACGCCGGATTATCCATGGTTAGCTTATCTGGACTAGTCAGTGTCTAGTGCCATGTGTGTAATAAGTAGACTGTTCTCCTGAGCTCTGCTCTTCATGTCTTATCTATGTCTTTTTTTTTACCCAGGCTGTTACATTACATTTCATCCCAATCTGTATTCCTCAGGGTGACTGAAATCAACCCTTTCCTTTACAGAGTTACTTTAATTAGTTTCACTCCAATTTAATGTCTGATAGCAAACTGTTTCAGAAGTTAGAAGAATCTCCTTCTCAATCCTAGTTACTGTTCGGGTTAGTCTTCTTGAAAGTTGAAGGAAGCCTTCTTCACTATTTAAAAAACAGGCTGAATTTGGTCTGTGCTGATGTAGGATTACCAGGTATTATGAGCCTTATTCTCCTCAGTCTGTCTAAATCAAGGTTAAATCCTATCAGGTCAAAGAAGGTAAAGAAGCACAGGCAAGAGAAACGGGACCTCTGTGTATAATTTTTTCCTCTTCAACATCAAAAACATGCCACAGTGAGTCTGTCCCCCATCTTTACCAAAAAATGGCATGAAAATGAATAACACTGGTGTGATGCAAAGCACAGTCACACCACATTTGCTGAGAAAAACAGAAAAGGGAAAGTGGTAGCCTACTGCCACTGATGGGGATTCATTCCAAGGGCTGCACATCTGGATCCTGCAGCTGCCAAACTTGTAGTGACTGACTGCTACCAGTCCTTGAGTGATCAGAGGTTACGTAACAGAAACAGCACCATACCAGTACAGTCAGAAAAGATATAGGTATTGCTCTTCAGTAAGGAGCTGCATCATCTGTTTTCTCAGCATTTGTAAGACATTTACTAGCATGTGAATATCTAAACCTCTAGAACTGAGAATGATGAAGAATGTTTTTTCAGGGGCCATTTTCTAAAATAACATACCCACTGTTAGCACAGCAACATTATGCATGATCGTGCTTTCCGGTTTGAAGGAAACATGAACCCTCATTCTCTGTTTGACTGGCATAACTCCATTGTTAGAGCTGGTTTCAACATGTTCTCTCTCTCTTTTCCTCCCCTTCTGCTCACTTTCTTATACCCTAAAAATCTGTAATAACCCACCACATATTTCCAATAAGAAATCAACATTTTTCTACAGAAGCAATTACCTGAAATTTAAAAATTTAAAAATTAGTAGAAAGGAGGATGGTGGGTTTTTTCAAAATTCTATTTAATCAAAATCTAAAGCAAAAGAAACAGAAGGTTTTATTTTGAAAACTATTTAATTTTTAGCATAGTTAGAGTGACTTCTGATTTGCACTGCTATGAAATCTGAATCAGACCATCAGAGTGATCTTGCAGCTTTTTCCACTGTGCATTCATGCTACTATTTCAGAGGAATTAGAGACATTATATATGAGATTTTTTTAGGGTTTTCTTTCTTTTCTAAATCAGTGCAGTTGCCTACAAATATATATTAATCATATCTAGTGACTAGGGACATATTTTTATTAAGGAGTATGTATTTTTGCAAACTAAGTACTCTCAAACATTGATATCTTTTTTTTCTCAACTGGATATGAAATAGTCAAGTGTTCTCAGCGTGACAGAAACACACTCACACCAGCGCATTGTCATAGTCTGAAAGTTAAATGTTTTGAAATGAGAGTACATCTTTCAGTAATACCTTGAACAGTCAGAATTCTCATCTAGGAATTAAGAGGAAAGCACACAAGTATTGTGAGATGGATTAAGGTAATTGTGAATTCTATCTCCGAGCATATCTAGCTATTAGTAATTCCCAGACTTCATTTGAGTGGTTTGATATTCTCTGTGATGGTAGAGACTGCAAGATCCTACTCTAAGGATTAGAATTGTTGCACCTAGATGTCCTTGTAGCTTTTGCAATGTTTCTACCTTATGCTATTCTACCATGCCCTTACATAGGTACTGCATAAAATCAAGTGGTTTTGAGTATAATTTACGAACTGTGTACAGTGGGAATCACACAGAAGCAAATGCAAAAAATGAAGACAGTGACGTTAAATAAAAAGCAATAAAAAGTCATAGAATCATAGAATATGCTGAGTTGAAAGGCACCCATCAGGATCATCAGTTCAACTCCTGGTCCTGTACAGGACACCCCAAGAATCACACCATGTGCCTGAGAGCATTGTCCAAACGGTTCTTGAACTTAGACAGACTTGGTGCTGTGGTCACTTCCCTGACTTAAAGAGGGCTCTGTAGTGAATCGGTGTCAAAGTTATGGAAATAATGCTAGGTATAGACACAGAATTTAAGGGAATATAGCTGGTTATGCAAGTGCAAAATAATAAATATTTTTAGGTTGGTTTATGCACTTGTGCAGTTTGCTTGGTTCATTTCATTTCAGAGGACTGTCTGATTTCCAATATTTAAAAGAGTAGTAATGATTAATTAGTTTTATCCTCAGCACATGAACCAGAGGTAGGGAAGTGTTATCCTGATTTAAAGACAAAGATGTATAAACTGACATACATCAGATCAGCTGGCATATGTGGCTCAAGATGGGATTTTTATCACATCTTCAGAGTCTTAGTTTAATAATTTGGCTAAACCAAACAACACATTTTAATACTTCAGGAATTTTTTGGTTTATTGGTTGGTTGGTAAGTTTATCCACATTCAGGTTGTTAATTCATAGCTTTATGATGAATTGTTGGAGAGAATGGGAACTTCTGATGTCTTATATAAGGGACAAGACATCCCTTGACTAAGAGATTTTCTGATATTTTTGGTTTAAAATCTCATGTAAATCCTGGGATGCACAATGCCAATATTTATTCCTGTTTAACTAGAGGAGGACCCAGAATGGATGAGCATTTCAAAAACTGTATAGTCTGAAAACAGGGTAGAAGTAGTATGAGGTACCACAGAAAAGCGGATAATGTGTGTGCTTTGCATTCGATTGAGGAGTCTAAACATGAAGTGGACCTATAGCAACTAAGGTCAAGCGGGAACAAGTTATATGAGCTACTTTAGGCATAGCTGCTAAGACTGGGATATTCCATTACTGCAATATACACAGAAGATTATTTGGGCCAACACCCTTGCCCATGGCAGGGCGAAGTTTTTTAGCTCATCACAGATCTTCAGGACTGTGAAACCAATAGCTAAGGACTTATTTCTAAGTCATGAGTTCTTGTAAAGAGACATCCTCAATTTCAGGACCAAGTGTCGTAAGAGAACAAACCAATATTGTCTCAGAGGTATCACTTTCCAATTCTCTGTGTTCATACTGTAAGTCAGAGTTATTTGACTACTCATGCCAAGCCTGTTTGCTTTCTGTTCTCCTACCAGACATATTTTTTTTCCTAAAAATTGTATTCTTTTACTCTAATTTCTAAACAGTTGTGTAAAAAAACCCAACATTTCCTGGTGGAAGATTAGGGGATATTAATGTAATTCTACAAAATTACATCAAATAACTGATAAGAACAGAGTGTTAAGCAGCATTGTATTTCCTGAAAACAAAGAAACTGTGTAAAAAGTATGACCCTATCAAAAGTTAAAGAACCCAAGGAAGCCAATATTTAGAATCTCCAGTGTTTTTTTCAAAGCAATAAAAGACACCTTCTGGGCAACCAATCACAGTATTTTTTTTGTTTTTTACACTGCTGTAGATCAGGGTAAAGGAAGTATCTTTGCTAGAGATAGGTTTCATTCTGTCTTCACCCATGGAAATGAATAGAGCCAAAGGTAGTCATGATCAAAAGTGCAGTAGCTGCTGTTGCCTGACACCAAATACTCTCTGCTACCTTTCTCAACAGCACAACATGAAGAAAAATGTAGCTAATTAGCCTCCATGGTTTACTATCTGCTTCAAAGGTCAGTTGCTTGACACCTCTGATTAATAGCACTTCTTCCCTGTATCCATATTATGGTCTTTCCTTCTGCTTCTTCCTTCTGGTATTTGTTATTGTCGCTGTACCTTTTGATTCAGAAAAAAATGAGAAAAATAGGGATTATTTTGAAGAGGTGATCACTGAAGAAGAAATCATCACCTGGTTTTATTATCATCAGTTGCATATGAAGGCCATCTCTGGTCTTCACAGATGATGAAACAGCTCCCATTGTACATGTCTATTGAAGAAGAATTTGATTCAGTGAATTTAGCAAGAGGTTTGTATTTTGTCTTTTTTGTTCCTTGATTACACTGTGGAGTTTGCCCCATAAATTACATGTTAGACTGTGTTTATGGTCAGAAGAATAACTGTAGAAATGGTGTGTATGCAACACAACTGCATCATGTTTGCACAGAGTAACATATGCTTTGTTTTTTGAACATAAATAGACATTTTTTTCTCTTTATTTCACAGAAACTGATCCAATTAGGGGACAATAAGCTTGTTTCTTTCATGATCTGTGCATTATCAACACAATTGTTAAGTGTTTACAGTCTCAGAATTTTATTTAATACAGAAAAAAGGAATGAAACTATACAGAAAAAACCCCCCATCTTACATTTCCATTTATCTTTCATAGACAGACACTATTTCTCAGTTGTGTTTTCTACCTTTGGCTGGAAATCACATACACATTAAACAATAAAATCTCACCTTAAGGTTAACTATAAAAGTAGATTCAGATGAAAATAGATCTAATTTAGAAATGGGATAGGGGCAGTTTTCACCATATTACTTTTCAAAGCAAACTCCAGTTTTTAGAATAATTTAATGAGGACTGTTTAGGATGTTCTTATTACTCTTTTAAGTCTTTTGGACTAACAACTGTGTTCTTGCTGTAATTACTTTAATCCAGTTCTAGAGACCAGTTTTTTCTTTTTACCCATCAGTGCCTTCAGACCAGGAACACTTAAACCAAAAACACAGTATGGAAAACCAATGGCTCTGTAGTAACAATACTCTACAATTTGCTGTGCAAAATTCACATCCTATTTCTTTGACAGGAGAGGGAGTTCAGACTGGCTGGCAGAGACATCTAATCTGAAACAGATTTCCTTCCTATTCAACTCTTGTAGGATGAGCTCACATGAAAAAAATCTAATAGTGTTTGATCACTCATTAGTTCAGCAACCTGCTTAACTGTACCAAGTGACAGTCTTGCTGGTATAAAGTTTGCACAAAGCCCAGAGCATAAAACACGTTTAAGACCAGCAGCACCCATTATCCTTTTTGCTGCATTTTCTCAAATCTCACTTTAAAATTAGGAAAAATTTATTCATATTGGATTTTTATTTTCCCAGTCCTGCCTCCACGGGCAGTTTCAGGGTCCAAGAGGATATTTGTTGATTGAAGCATGTGCATTAAACCTTATAAAACATTTAAAAATCTCAAAACAAACAAAAAATCCAACCCATGGTAAGTTAAGGATTATGCAGGGAAATCCTTTTCATGCAATACTTCAAGCATTTTTTATATTAACATTTGTCTAAAAAAAAAAAAGAGCATGAACTTTTTAATGATAATCATAAAGTGTCCTGGAAATGTTTTTTTCTTTGTCTGAAAGAAGACTTTTCTGGACATTTTCTGTGTCTTGAAAGACTCCAGCATAGGGTGCAGGGAGTGTGATTTCTGATTTGATTAGGTAAGACTTTACCTTTCAGCAAAACTGTTTAGGTGTGTATTAATACATTTACCTTGAGGCATGTAAATATCACACCTAGTTCCTTTGCAATCTGAACATTAACTGAAAATGAAATAAACCATCCTTCAAGTGAGGAAAGGGCAGGATGTTTGCTTGAAAGTAATATCTTCAGGGAATGTTATATATAAGTAACTTTCCATTCTTAAGACAAGAACTATCTCACTGACTACATGTTGATAAAACCACTCTTGAATCAAAGTAGTAATTAAATTTGGAGGGGAGGGTCCTTATAAATTTATTGCAAATTGAACGTGATGGTAAAAGTGTGCTGCTTCATTGTAACTTTTCTAAATGTCCTCATGAAGTGTTTTGGTAAGCCGATTCCCAGGGTACATGTTTAAGACCAGCACTTCTGCAAGCGTTTGATCTTGAATCCAGTATTTATTCTGTTGAAGGTTAATGGGTGTATTTTCTGTTTCCAATTCTGTTTTCAATTTCACCTTACAAGCAAAAACAATGAGGGGAAAAAAATGAAGCAAAACCAACAAAATTCAAACTTCTTCCAAGAAAAAAGACACGAAAACCCGCTTTGGAGTGAAAAAAGTCATTAAAGCAAATTTTTAATACCTGACTTTTTTTCCCTGCATTTGAAACAGGAAAGAGTTTTAGATTTGCCTATATACAAGAATGCTAGATTTAAAAATACTTGATATGCTTCCCAACAAGAGAAAGATATAAGCCAGATTTATTAACTGCTAAATAAACTTTATGTTCACTTTTTTTTTCCACATTCCAACTAAGTAATAGGGTGGATGAAGATCAAATATAACTAGGAACTTCATCAAAGACAACAAAAAATACCTGTATTTGTCTTTTCTTCATGTATTTTCATAAATGGGACTGGTTTAATTAGTAATAACTAAAAATCTGCCAGGAAGGAGGTTAAAAGGGACTTCTCTGAATCACAGATTAGGTTTAGCAATCCCATTTATAAATTTGCTCATTCTTCCCTCAGTCTTACAAAACACAGTAGCTGACTTTTTTTTTTTTTTAATTTTAGAGGTTTTTGATTTGGCACTAATTTAGTTATTTGGGAGTAAAGTAATAGCTTAATTTAAGATGTTATAAGATTCCAAAATTTGGGGTGAAATATTTTAATTCTCCAAATGCTCAGAACAATTTGTGGAGGCTAACTGTATGCTTTCACAAACATAAATGTAGACCTCAGTTTCTATGTGACATCTTTAAATACAGTGTCAGTTACATATTCTTAAGATATCTACTAAACAAAGCCACCGAATCTATTTAATAGATTTTTAGCAGTCTTAAAATTTGTTCACTTTCACACCATGTGACTATCAGGAAAAGAAAAGCATTATTTAGAAACCATGAATTGTGTATGACTATCCTTATAGAGGTGCAATATTTTCTTGAGAATGTGTGAAAATTAGTAGCATGAAAGGAAATAGTAGAATTGAGAGCTTTAGAACAAATAAGTCAAGTTCCTATATATCTAAAAATCATGAGAATGGCTTAATTACCTGAAGAACAAATATAGCATTTATATCAGTTTAAATAATATTTTATATATGTCTATAATTTTATTAGTTTATATTTAGACTTTTTTTAGACATGCTTTCTTTTTTCATTTAGAAAGTCTGAAAATGAAGTTTAACAAAAGTCAAAATTTGCCTAATAATCTTTCTTCTGAGGTATTAATACTATATGAAAATCTGCAAATGAACAATACTGTTCTAGTACTATTAATTTTTATGAATTCACTACACTTTTATGGTTTTAAAACTGAAACTCCTGAAAATTATTATCTTTACTTTCATTTTTACTAACTAATGTTTGTACAGTGCATTACAATGACTTACTACATATATCTCCAAAATGTTTTTCTAATAGATAAGTGTTTGGGAAAGGTTTGGAGAATGGTGGTTGTATTCAGATTTTATTATTTTTATTTAATGACAAGGGATGTTTCTTTTAGGAACGACAATTGTGCTTTGAAGCCTAGTTCTATATTAACTCTTTCTCACAGAAATTATTTGAAATTAATAACTCTTGATAATTTAGGTTAAGACAGAGAAATTTTTAGATGAATTTTGAACACCGTCATAGTTCAGGTGTTTGGCACATACAAGCTGGTAGAATAATACTTCTCAGATATTAAGAAAGTCCAGATTTGTCAGACACTGTAATGCACATTTACACTTTATCAATAATGCTAACTCTAATTCTTCACTTTTTTAGTATGTGCCTCCAGCCTAATTCATGTGCACCTGGAATAACAACAAAAAAAGAGCTGTAGTGTTGAATCTACCTTGATGCTATGTTCACAATGAGTTCTATAATAGCACCAATTCATTTTGCAGCAAATTCTTCTGAAGTTATCAGGGTGGGTTTTTACCCATCAATATTTCTGAAATTCAAATGACAGTGCCAGCTAATCCAGGTCATTCTGTGGCACATGTAAATATTATGCAAGTTTGTCAACTCCACTAGTATCTCACCTTCAACAAGTATTCTCCCCTCCCTTCTGTTCCAGGTGAAGGCTTACTGTCAATACAATCTCTGTCATAAGAGCATTCTCTGCTTGCACCACTGCGCGTTAGACTACTTATTTTACTGAGGCTTGTTTACCTCTGGGTATAAAATTCTTTTGGGTGTGATCACAAATTTCATGTATACATACTTTGAATGTTCTTCTGATGGTGCCTTATTTGCTAATGTGACGTTCCAGAGGAATGGTTATTGTTTTCATACATTGTGGACACATATCACACGTAATCATGAGTTCGTTTCAAGTTGACTTTTAACCTGCCTATTGAGCTCCTACATCAAGCAGTTCTTTTTATTTTGGGCTCCTTAAATACTTGAAATCCATTGAATACACAAAAAAATAGCAAAATTTAGTTAGCATGCATGCACAAGTTTTGTTTCTTTCTTTTTTTTTTTAATTAAGTACTCAGACTTACTTCAAAAGTAGCACAAATATGCAAGTCAACTTTATGATTAATAGCTTCAGACTCAAATGCTTTTATTTTTGGTCTTCATGGAGAATCTACTATTTCCACTGAGATTTTTTTCAACAACTTTAGCTGTATTTAAAGTTAATGAGCTTTTTCAATTAAAGCTTCAGATATTTAGCCCTTGGATAACATTTAGATGAACCAGGGTGTATCTAATTATGTTGGGTGAATTCTTAAGAGGCTGTGCATATGATTCATTCATAACAAGCACATTTTATGTTGTGGGCACATACTGGACCTCAATCTAGACTGAATGCAAATCACATTGTGTGGAAACAGCATTACCAATAGGTCTGAGAGTTTGAGGAATGACTACACTAGCAAATACCCTTGAGAGTGTACAACATCAACCTTTCTGAGTGGCAGAGACTGCTGCTCAGGGGCAAAACTAAACAAAGAGAAGGCTGGGTAAAGATTTAAGAATATTGTCTAAACTGGGCAAAACATGTCAGAACAGAATACTGAAATCTTACTGCTTGCTTATAGAAACTAGCAGTGAAACTAATAAAGGAATTAAACTAAAATTCCCACTACTTTAACATGATAAAAAAGGGGATGCGGGGGAAACTGTACGGTTTTCAAATTGTGTACTTTGGTCCAGATGTACGTGGGGAGGAAATTCCCTGGGAGCTGATGTCTTTGACTTTCCTGTGAGAGTCCTTTGTTTATAATCACTGTACCAGACTCCTGGGTGTAGAAGTCACTGCACAAGATAGTCTGACTAGTCTAGAAAAACTGGCATATCAGATTAAATTGTTGACTTCATTCAGGGCAGACATTTAAATCTATGTTGTGTATGTCTTTTACAACATTGAGGACATCACTTATAGGGTCCCATTCTTTGCATTCACCACTTGCAAAACAAGTGTGGCCTTACATCTCTATATAAAGCAGAAATTGTGAGGGTACCTGCTGAAGGAAAGAGCTTGCCACAAGGAATCTGTGAGATAAATACCTATCTAAGCAAATAACGAATAGTATTAAACTATGAATTTTATCACCGTACTGGGATTTTAAGAATTTTAAACCTGGGGAACTGCTGAGCAACAGCCCAGGTATTCAGCTCCCTAAAGATATAAAGCAGAAAGGCTTTGGAAGGTAAAATCTGAGTTCAGGTTTTAATTACTTCCTAGTGCAGGCCTATCCAATCGTATGGTGTAGAAAAGACCGCAAATAACAACTTTAAAAAACCCTAACTCTCTTCTGTAATTCTGTGTTTTAAATTCACAAATACAGATGTCTCACTACCTTTATGTTTTCCTGATTTTTCACATGCATGGTTTTCTCAGTTTTGTTCTGTGTCTGTTTGTAGGTTAGTTAGAGGTTGGTTAGACAGACTTAGCACACTCAAGGTAGTCTTTGACTTCACTTGGCTGGGCAAACTTGTTGATGGGGCAGCCTCTCTGTACCGAAAGAGAAATGAGTTGCAGTTGCTTATCCTCCAGACAGAAAAGTCAATGGAGACACAATATCTTCTGTCTTTATAAAATTTTCTGAATCTGACCACTGCCTGCAAAACTGGTAGATGTGACGGCTAAGACAGACCAAGAAACAGAACAATGTGATTATGCAATGTGATTCCCCAAGCGCTCCTGATATAAAGAATGTAAAGGCAGGGAAACAACTTCAGTGGCCATAACTGAGATCTGACTGAAAGAACTGCAACAAAGTACATGGTCTCATTTCAATCCTCCATCCAATCCTGCTCAAGAAAAACGCTAAAGACAAACTGCACTAGAGTGCAGTTCTGAAGTCAGGATTTCTACTGTAGCTTTCTGATACTACTGCAGTGAATGATTAAAAAAGTTTCTCTCTTTGTGACTGAAGTCTCAGTCTAAACCACAATAAAGATGACAGCTGTTTCTTCAAGATTATTCTGGTAATATATCTGATCCAAGAGAAAATGCCACTTTTCCCCCAGCAAATGTAGCATTAAAGGGGAAATGTAGCAAAATTCCAACCAGAACTTGCCAAAACTGTGAACCTAAAGCTATATGCCCTGGACAGAAAAATATCCACCATGTTCTCAGCACTGAAGCATAAAATGGATGTTTTCTTTCTATCCAAATTTCCTGTGGGTTTTGTTTCGGTTTCGTTTTTTTACTAACAACAAAGTAGCAGAAACCCTATAGAGGACAAAACCCCCACAATTTCATATCATCTCCATTTTGAGAATTTTCTTTACAGAGCATAATCCAAATCCAACATCACACTTCTGCTTTTTATCTTTAGAATAACAGTGTCCATGTCATTATAGCTGACTTTTCACTGCTAGGTAACTAAGCCATTTTTCCCTTGGCAGACATGGCCACCAGAGAGTCATCATCAGGGAGAGCCCCAATGCACAGGTGATGTATGTGTTGGGCAAACTCCCATCCTGGCCAGTTAACCAAGGTGCAGCACTTGAGTGCACCCTGGGTGCTAGACTGGGCTTAGGTGTTGTGAGGAAATTCCTCACACAAACTACTTTTGAAAAGCCACAGCCTTCATTTGTATGTTTAGTCATAATCACTGATTTGGCTTTTTGAAATGCTTCTTGTGACTTGATTGCTTTTAGTAGCTACTTGGCTTTAACTGCACAGGAAGCAAAAATAGATTAAAACAGCAAGCACAGTTGGAGCTACAACAAATTGAGAAAGGTACTTTAAGAACTTACCAAGATACCTTTGTCGTTGGTTTTTGGGCTTCTATCCCAATGACTTCAGCTTGAAAGCATTAAAATTAGTTCCTTATACATGCTTTGCAGGTGATGGGGGTTTTTTGAGCTTTAATTTGCTGTTTGATTTGCCCCAGGATTTTCAGGTGTTGCATGAGGGAGTAAAGAACAGAAAGTACCTCAGTTCTTGGTTGTCAGCCATTGGATGATGGCCACAACATTATTAAACCATCCAAGCATGCTGGGTCTCAACCACAAAATTTAATTTTCCCTACTGCAGGGACTAATCAACTACCAGAGGCACTAAGTCCTGAGGAAACTGGTTTTATCTGTATTATTTTCTTTCAAAGACTGAAGCACAGTTAATTTTACAGTTTTGTCTATCCTCAGGCTTACAAACAATGACAGAAACGCAGCTTGATGAGAAACAGATAAAACTGGAATTTACGCTTACGCTATGACATAAATTAAAGAAAGATGAAAGGTTTAAATAATTAACAGCACCTCTATAAGTCAGATAGAAAGACCAAAGATTCCCTTAGCTGAAGGGAAAAAGAGATTGAAAGGGGAATAAAGCACACTGAATGCTATCAGCAGCTACTTCTTGCTTTGTGTGAAACTGAAAAGGAAAGTTGGTTCTTAATGCAATTTCTTGTTTCTGCAAAACCGCCTCTGCTGACAAACTAAATTCACATTTCTGAGTCTTCAGAAGGCATTTAGAAGGACACACACATTTGTATGTCAAATTTAGTATTCCAAAGAACTATTTGTCATGAATTCACTGCATAATAATCCCTTAGCTTCTTCAGTAGTTGCTAAAATATTGGTTTTTTTCAGGAACTCCGTGTATATGTTCTCCACCCCAGAAATGTAACTAGACAGTTGAACCATTTATGTTTCATTTTCTGAGAAGTACAGGGTTTCACGCTAAGAAGACAAACCTGTGAGGGAAGTAAAGAGAGCAAGGAAAGCAAAGAAATACAGCAGCTCAGCACCACCTCAATATTCATCTATATTGTTTTTAATCATAGAAACTGTTTCTTGGAGTTCTTCCAAGAAAGGGGAGCAAGGGGGAAACTCCAATGAAATAATACCTTAAAATCTACCAATATTGGAGATAAAGGCTGTATTATGCACATGTTAAATTTATCAGAAAAAGATGGTTGCAAGAAGCAGTTCACATGACTAAGACAGAATTCTTTCAAAATGACAGTTGTTCAGGCTTTATAGGAAACATTAGCTTAAAAGAAATTTGAAAATAGAAGAAAGTTCTAGCCAAAGAAAACAATTATAAATATTCTTAATTGCCTGGAAATAATTTGTCATACAAAATTGGACTGAAATACATTTATACAAAAGCTTCAGATGTGTTGATGTTGTAATACCTTTTAGAAGCCCAGCATATTTTTGCACAGCGAGTTCCAATAACACATTACAGAAAAGGATATGACTTTCGCTTTTATCTTCTGCCTCCTTTCCTCACTCCATTCTCTCCTTTACTTTTTTCACTTCACTTTTCTCCTTTCTTTTCTTCTTTTTCATTTTGCAGGGCAGGGGGGAGCATAAAATAACTGGAAGACTCAGTAACTGCTACTCAGTGTATTTTATTATTTCAGGAATTCATTCCAAGCTGGGCTGCAATTACATTTAAAACTTGAGAATAATGGGCTATTGACATGTATATAGTTTTAGAAATATAAGGCCTCATTTTCTCAGCTGGAATTTCCCTACAATGTGCATTTGCATTACATTAGAGGTGCTCTTTCTAAAAAGAGCATAGCCTGCATTCAGACATTTTGACATTATCTAGGTCAGAGGCAACATTTAAAAGCAATAGCCCTACATCTACTGTGAATCTCTTACAAGCACACACAATGCATTAGTGAAAATGAGGGGAAAACTGAGAGGTTCTCCATATTAAGCCATAGTTTATGACATACCTGCCTGTACCAGACATTAATCTGCAGGAGATAGATTGTCATGGTCATGGTCCCCTGCTCCACTCCAATTGCATATACATTACCTAAATTGAAATCTGTACTTCTTCACACCATGTGTAGTTTGATGTGGCCAGAAATGGTAGAATGCATAAACTAGTGGTTTTCATGGTGCATAAAATCATCTCCATTTTCCATGTATTTACCTACACATATAGCAGCTGCAAGTTTTTCCTTCTGGTTTAACAATGAGGATGTTATTCTCTCTCAGCTTAGTTGGCGTCCAGCTAGCTTGTCAGGCTCAAAATTGCATGGCACTGATTAAGCATGTAAGCAACTCAGTACCTTTCTTGTTCCCAGAAGTGCATAAGACATAAGGAAAAAGGAATGCAGAAGTTTTTCACCTGTTATAATTGTTTCATAAAGCCCTGTACAATGTATTCTTTGTCATCTTCGAAGAATGGGTCATTTATGATGGTAATGCTTACACAAGTGTGTTTTATGAATAGAAAGATCTGCGTAATTGGTGTGGTATTACAAGTGAAAACCCACGGAGGTTGCACAAGATATATTTAACTTTCTAATTCACCACTTACAAGATTTCCAGATATCAGATGTTTAATTTGTCCTTCATTGACATATTCCATTCTAATGAAAAGGGCTCCAGATTAGTACCATCACACTGTAATTACTGAGATATTAAAGCCAGTGTAAAGTATGGGTTTTTCTTGCTTCCTCTTTTCATGTCTCATTTCTAACACTTACCCCCACTCCCAATTTCTATCGTCATCACAAATTTCCTTTCTTTCAAATTCTCCTATTTTAATTTTCTTCTTCTCCTTTCTCAAAAACCTGACATTACCTTTGCTGCTCCCTTGGCACTCGACTATTTCTAACCGTGGCCGATCCCTCATATACAATACATCTCTCCTAGCACTTTTTCTGCTGTCTTCAGTTGTGTCTTTCAAAGCCTTTCTTCTCTTCCTGTTTTCCTGTTCAATCTAGTGTATCCCTTTTTAACCAGACAATCACATTTTCCAGTCCCTTTACCTCTTTCTCTCCCTTTCCTTTTAACTGAACCCTGGATCTGCTTTGATAAGCAAGCCCTTCTTGATGGCCTATTCCCACCTCTCCTTCTCCACCTAGCAGAAAGATATTTCTCTCGCATTCCAGTGCTTGAATTTCCAGCTCTAGCATCTCTAGACCAATGAAGAAAATAACCACCACAGAAAAAGTTTCTTAATAGAACCACAAAAATGTGTTCAATAACAAATGACTGTCCCTTGACTCTTGGAAAAAGAAAATCCTAAAATCAGCAGACTTACAGAGAACCTCTTAAGGTCCTGTAAGGAGGATGTGCCAGAAGACTGAAGCTTGTCCTTCTACCAGTTAGGTAAGGAGGGTAGGTAGGACCTGCAAAAAGGGAATTTGGGATGTCCTTTTCCCTGCCTAAGTGTCAGAAACTATAATTTTTCTTCCGAAGTTTGACCACCTCTCCCTGGCTTTGAATCAAACCTAGACAAAGGTATGTGCTTTTCTTCTGAGGGAAGGATGTTACCTTCTAGTGCAGTAAAGAGGGAAGAGTTGCTTACATACAACTTTAGGTTCACTGCTCCACCAACACGAGAGTGTATGAGAGTTTTCTTCGCACAAGGCAGAGCAACTCTCACAGGTCTCTCTCTCCTAAGGGAAGGTGGAGTTGGAAAGTGGGAATGGATGGACTGGTATTCTGTTTTGGTTTTGGGTTTTTTTCTACAGCAAGTAGGCATTTTTCTGTTCTTTTTCCAAATACAGTCTAGCTAGCTGTCAACTGGTGTGGCTGTAAACAAGCATTCCTACCTAATATATTTGACTCCTGCACTGTACCCCATTAGACAAGATAAAGTGGTTTCACTTCACCATAAAACACTCAAGCTGCTAAGTAGCTCCAGAAAGCAAACTGACTTTTTTAAGTCCCTTTTTCTGACAGGTGAAGTTAACACCTGGTGCCCCACCCAGGCATGGGAGAAAATACAATTTCTACATGATTCTGTTAGCAATACTACTCACCCCAATGCCACTGTGATGGAAATTCATCCCTTTAAGAAAGTTATTGACATTTTAAAAATGATTTTACAGTTTTAGCACATGGTAATGAGTGTTCTAAATAGCAAACGTGGGTTAAAATAGTATTGTGAGAGACAAAAAGAGGTGAATAAGGAAAAATACAAGGAATTGTGTGTTAGAGTCTAAAAAGCGGCAGGGAATGAAACAGGAAGGGACAGAGGGGAGATTAAGCAGAGTCTGGTTTTAGGAATTTAATTGTTTTATCATTTTAGTAAAATTCTTTGTTCAGAACAAAAAGAAAAAGGAAGTATTTTATTGTTTTTAAGACTTTCAAAATTAAAATGAAATAGAAAGGTCTGTTCATAAAAGTGTATATAACTACAAAGGTATTCTGACATTCCTGGGATGAGGAGACATTCTAAACATACAATCAGGTTTTAATTTGCTGAGAAGCAGCAATAGCAGATGACTCTGGCAGCTGTATAGGAAGTAAATGGATATTTCAATAGTTTTGTAGAGTAAGCAGTTTTGCTTAATCAACCAACAAGATTATTTTAGAAATTAATGTGAACTAACAAAACAGAACATGAATTCTTTGTCACATGTAGTATACGATGTGGCAAACAAGTCCTGATTAGGATTCAACAAAGATCTGTGAGGATGACAAAGTGGCCATGCTGAGAACCAAGAAGAACAATACAGTGGTCATTCTGAGAATCAAGTATGACACTGCAGTGTTCCATTTAGGGAGGACACAAATTATGCAGGCATTAAAAACTAGGATGAAGTAGTCTGCTGACTACTTTGAGCCTGAATCAGTGCTCCAGGAACTCTGGGTATCTTTTCTTCATGTAATTTTCTGGCAGGAACAGGTCTTATTCCATTTAGCATATGACCAATTATTCCTTTGTCATTGATAAATTATTTCTTATGATAAGCATTTTTCCAAGTCTCTTCTACTCTAAGATTTTGCAGAAATTTTACTGGCAATTTGGACCTCAGGACTTAAGCTGGCTTGGCTTTATTTTCCCTTCTCCCTTGACCCTTCACTGCCTTATCTCACAGTCACTGGGGCATTATCTATTGAATAATCAATTACTGTTTCTTTTAAAAATAAAAGATATTTCCTATATGTGGAGATCAAAATTATATTCTGATCCTTTTTTATGCAGGTTTCTAACTTAAAACTCCTGGCAACATGCTTTAGGGCATTGTAAATCAAAAATGCAAATGTCACAGTAGGTAGAATTTAGGTAGAGATATTCTGGCTATAATTAAGTGCTACTAGCACTAATACTTGAGTCTGGTTACATGACAATTTGAAAATAGAAATTTCCACTTCTCCAAATGCAAATACTGTTTATGCAGAAATAAGTTTTCTAATTTTTGACAAAACCATTTGTTATAGGAAGACATGACTAAACAAAACAAACCCCAAAGAACTGTTCCACAAGAATGTGCCTGTCTCAGTGAAACTGCAAACACAGGATAGTGTGTGTTCTTGAAATAGGGAAGAGTAACTCAAATATTCTCAATGCAAAATAAGAGTTGGATGGGCTCGTCATTTACCTGATAAAGGGAGATGTGGGAATTAAAATCATGTCCACCTCCTAAACAGCTCAGCTGCATGTCTGGATCACAACTAGTGGACAGTTTCCAAATCAGTTCTATGGGGATGTAGATCTGTAAAATGGTGAGGGGATCAGCAGATAAATTTAGTTTCTGGGAAATAGGCAAGGGAGTTGGTTTATTCTTTTCTATGATAATATTTCAAAGATACTGCTGATTGAGTTATTAAAATTGTGTGTCATTTTAGCAGTCTGAAAATATACATATATTAACATGGAAAAATTAACAACTCCCAACACTCCAATATTCGTTCATGTTGAAATAACTGACAGACTTCCAATATGCATGAACTTTATTCTAACATTTTGCCAAACAATTCTTTATCAAAATTAATATGAAAATCACATTCTGCCGCATTGGTATTAACTGTAACCACAAAATGGAAGTACTAATACTTTCTTAAGGTAATGTCCTAACAATTTTATCTAGATGGGATAATTCATTAGCATTATAGATACCACACAATCTTGTAAGCTCTGTAATCAATTTGAAAAACTTTGACAATGATTTCCAAGCCCTGGCTAAACAACTTTTTGCATTACAACAGTCACCAGCATTCTTCTAAGGGTTTATAGTAGAGTAAAATATTTTCATACTCTTCAGCTGAGGAAGAGCAAGCCTTCCTACAAAATGTAACCCTGCAAGGCCTTTGTGTCAGGAGTCAAAGGCCTACTCTGTTCTTCATGCCTTGTCTTTCTCCAGGACTTCATGGTTCCCATCTAAGACAACCTAAAAATGACCTGCCAAGAAAGAATCAAGCAAACTTTTGAAGCTACACATAGAGATACACATACCTACATATCTATATCTATGTATCTGTATCTACATATCTGTATCCATACACATGTATATATGTGCACACACACACATACATGGAGTGAGGAGTACAACTTGGACTTTGGAAAATATCCTATAGCTTTTAGTTTTTGTACATGATTCCACAGCAATAGCCACTCCTGCAACTGCAAAGAGTTACAATTACAGGTTAAAGTCTAGTGCAGGTAAGAGTCACACTGTGAAGTCACACTTGTAAAACTTCCCATGCAAATAGCTGTGAAATCATCTCTGATCACCTTTTCTCTACTTTACAATGGGTTGCAATGAAAAGGCACTTTATGCCACATTACTTATATGCTATTTCTCATACAAAACTCCAAAAATCCTTGATTCTTATAAATATTCTCCAAATAGGGAGTAGAAAACTCTGAACCGTAGTAAAAGAATGATTAGCACTGGTAGCCTTATCAGCTGAAATTATTCCTCAGTGGTGGCTTGCCAGTAGTAACTGCTAAGATTTTAAAAAGCAAAATGTGAAACTTATTTTACTGATGTGATTGAATAATTAGATAAGTGCAAAAATCTGTCAGTGCAAGAGTGTGTGGCAAATAAGTACTCAGACATGTTCACCTAAAATACCTGTTTCAAGAAACACTGAATTATCTTAAACTCCTGCTAGTGCAAGGTGATTTGATTCCCACTCATCTGTACCAACACCAATTAATCACTGTAACAACAAAAAGGTCACAAGCAGGAATCTTCAATTGCCACAAAATGCATCTCAATGCACTTTTATAAAGAAGTCAGATTTAGACCCAAACCAAAGCACAGACAACATCTCAGCCACTCTACACAGTCATAAGATGAATCTTTATACTTGCAAGTGTTGGGAAGACATGTTAAATGAGACTACACGTGAAGCATCAAAGACTATCATTGCACAGTTAACATGCCATGTCCTAAAACAGTAGAATAATTAGTCTAATACAATAGTTTAGGTAAGTTCAGTCTGATGGAATACAAAGTAGATATTCCAGTCTGCTCCATATTCCTGAATTGGTTTCCAACAGCGTACTTCCCTTAGCTGAGAACATTTTAAAATTATATCTCTAATAGAAAACTTTATCTGCCAGACTTTTGTAAGCACCACACACTAGATCTTCTTTAAATTGCGCTGCAGAAGAGAGATAGAACCAGATGGGTACATGAAAGGAGCCTTATAGAAAAAAAAAAAAAAAAAAAGAAAAGAAAAAAAAAGGATATATAAAGTCCAACACCTTAATTTACAACTCACACATAAAGGACTAACAGCAGAAGGAGTCTTCAGCCAAATGTGATGATTTGGGCCCAGACTATTTCAGCTGAGCATAAAGTTTCAGCTAGTGATTTGGAATGAGAGCTGGAACCAAGCTGGAGCCCCAAGCCTGGAGTAGGCTGGTAAGTTGCAGCAGGAGCTGGATCAGACAGAGGATGCCAGGCTGCAGTCGCAGGAGGTGTCAGAAATAGGTGTGATTCAGGTATGAGTTTATTAAATATAGATTCCTGATTAAGTTTGAGACCAGATTAAGTTTGAGACAGATAAGAAGGATTTTAGATATAAAGCTAAGAGACAATACCATATTAGCCTTATCATGAAGGAGTGAGTCTGTGGAGTTCACTTGCTCTACTAGTGCAAGAATAGGAAATGAAACTGCTATGCTCCATCTGACTTACTGATCTGTCAGGAGCTACGTTAGGATTAGTCTGGTACCTAGAGTGTGTCCATGGTTGGATTCTACAGCCCTCCACTATGCTTCAATGTTAATTTTTTTTTTTTTTGACTGCAGAGTCTACATGCAGAAAACAAGAAACTGCAGGTCGAACTCTGTCTCTAAGGACTTGCTCACTGGTCTTAAACTCATCCATGCTTACCTTAAACCCCATGCAGATTCAATACAATTTCAAACTTATTCTTTTTATAATAGGAGGAAGTTGAAATTAAAAATTAGCTATATTAGATATGCCTGGCAACCAAATTACCAAAATAACAAAATTCACAACAACTGGTTTTATTACTGGCTTTTGTCCTTGTCTATCTGGGTGCATTTGATATCCTACTAACCCTAACAGTAGGGTATGTAGCTTGGGAAACAGCCATTTAGATGTTACCTATGAACATCTGGAAAACAGAAAAACCACAGAAGCAGCAAGTCATTTGAGCCTCTCTCCATGAGTTCTTGGTAGTTCTGTATCTCATCCTTTAGCATCTATGATGTAACTCAGAAAACTTGCCATCTTTGTGCTTCCTAGAAGACACACCTTTGAGAAAGGCACATGCTATGAGGAGGAACTGTTACAAAGATGCTGAGAGGAGCTGCAGCAGGTGCAGAGAGAAACAGAAACAATCAAGCACCTACCCAAAAGCAATAGGTTATAATATCGACATTGAGGAACAGCTGACAATAGAAAAGTCTGTTTTAGTGTTACCAGTGAATCTGTTCAGCACAGTTTTATTCCAAGTTTTTCAAGTTTTAATGTATTTACCTCTCATATCTACCCTCCAATTTTCCTATTGGCTCCTATTTACTGCATTGTAGATGTTTCCCTCATTGGTCCCTGCTGATCCTGTGTTCCCTCCCTCCTTTCTTGATTAGTTATCACCCCTGTCAGTCCCATGCTCCTCCCTGGTTTCCAGAACCTTCCTCACCCTACCCTATATAAATCTTCACCCGGTTTGAATAAAGTGTGATAGCACAGTGACAACCTGACTTAATCTTTTACTTTGCTTGATCCCAATTTGCTGTCACGGATCCTTTCCAACCCCAAACTGTGACACACCTTTTATTATTTTTTAAAAAAAGCAAAATACTGTGATGTTCCATGAAATTCTGTTTGCATTCAATTCCCATATCCGCAAAGGATAACTATTTCCATAGGCAAGTAAACCTCCCCTTTTAATTAGGACACTGTTTTGTGGAAGGCATAGAAAGTCAAGGTGGGATCGGGGGAAAATTGCCTCAAGCTGTTTTTCTCTGTTGTTCAAACATGCAGGAAACTGGGGTATGCTCCCAGGCAGAGTTTGTTTCAAAAGAAAAACACTGCATTTGCTATCAAAGACTGTGGGATTTGCAACCCTAACCGCATCACCAAAGTCTTACTGAGACCAACAACATGAAAAAAGAAGTATAGATTAGCTAGAGACAGAGAATATCCTTACAGACATGCAATCAGGAAAGTGTGAGCAAAACAGAGGAAACACAAAGCAGACAGAAAGTGAGAGAACAAATCCCACTGAGCAGTATGCAGCTCTTCTCCCTCTACAGAGCTGCAGCAACATAGGATGGGAGGGAGAGGGATAACATAGTAGTGAGTCTGAGTTAACGTGATGCCAACTAAACAAGACAGGTAATTTTATTTCTGAAATAGTTGTAATTTGGGCAGTAAGAGCTGTGGAGTGACTTCATGAAAAGTACCACAGAATAGCTTAGTGCCAAAATCTTAGGCCATACTGAAATTAACAGATGTTGTTACCCTCTGGTGTAATGAAAAATCCTGTTCCAGTCTAGCATCTATGACTTTTTTCTATTCCAGTTGTGGTTTTGGAACAATTATTCAATTGTGTTTGGGCTGGAAATGACTTTTCATTCGACAGCTACATTGCATTTATTGCTACTGTATCTCTACAGCTTTACTACTGCTCTAATTGTGAAGACTTGTTTTTCCATCAGAGCTTTTCCCTGGAGTCATCTATTGACTCTCTCATCTGGGCACCTAGATGAGTGTTTCCCTAGTGGACTGGGTTTTCTGAATAAAGAGGAGTTTCTGATCAAGCACTCTGTGTTTATCCTGCCTCTAGTGGGAAGGTGACTAGCACTTCACCCATCCCAGCTCTTTCAGATGGAGCTGGCTACAAACTATAAAACTTTACTATGTAATTTAGTTTTTAGCAATAATTTCAGTTTGGATGAAGTTAATATTTTTCATGAGTTATTAGCTGACTTCAAAAACAATAGCTCCATAATCCCCTCTAGACATAGAAATAGGCTACATGATTGCAGGAGTCATCACAGAGGAGACAAGGTTTTTAACAACTGGCATCTCCTAAGATTTATTTTTTTTTACGTCATTTTCCTTCAGTGAGAATGATCTTGACACTGAGTAATTCGCAGTCAATATCTACTTAGGAATAGTCTTTTTCTATAAGCAAAGTAGCCTGTGAAAGGGGTTAACAGTTATCAGCACAGAATTGTTCCATTGGGGAATGACTGTAAATACTGAGAACTTCTTCCATTTCTTTCCCTGCTGTAGTTACTGTGTGTTTTTTTCAAGTGAGTAGTTTGGCAACCCTGAAACTCTAGCCTTTATTTCTAGTTATAAATCAGAGAATCATCCCCTTGTGTTGAGAGTTGCTATATAAAATCTGATTCTTGCAAGTTTTAAGTGGTCCAGTATACAAAATTTAAGAAATTACAGGACACATAAATTTAGGGGTTTATATTCAAGTCAATGACTTGCTTTTAATATAATGCAGACAGGATACTGAGGTGCCAAGGTTGAGGGTGAAGGTAACAGAACAATAGTAAAAATTACTGCCATTATTTCTTCATCTTCTTTAGCCTGACTGAGACAATAATGCAGAGACATTTAAAGCTAGTGTGATAGAAACACTTTCAAATACCTAATTAAAAGATCATGAATAATTCAGATATAAATAATATTTGTGCACAGATTTGCAAGTGGACTATCAGTGATCCATTGCAGATTTATTAAAGAAGCCACAAAATGTTCCTGTTGCAGAGGCCAACTCTAAGGCCAATCTATAAGAACATTCTCTGTCTCTAACTAATCTATACTTCTATTAACAGAACAATTCTTTGTGAAATTTTCAAATTTCAAAATGAAGAATTACATAAATATAAATGATGGCTCTGTTCTCTTCATTTCACTTTTTTTTTAATTGACTGAAGTTGGCAACACAATCCTGGAACAATCTAAAAACACTCCACTGACTTCTGGAAAATTTGGGGGGTTAATGTAAGAAAAAAGTGATTTCACAAGCACTACACATGCAGCAATCTTATCCAACCAAAATAAAATTCTCGTTGCCTGAGAACAGTGTGGAAACATGGAAACCTTGCTGGAATAATCCATCCACACAAAGAAATGGAAACTTATCTCTTTGTGTCCTTTCTGCAATGTTGGCTGACATACAAGTCGGTATGACCACCATCCTGACCCTAGGGCTGTGGGGTTCACTCAGGGCTCTCCCCACCTCATGCTGGTGGTCCTGGGAAAAATCCTCATGGAACCTGAGCTGTAGCTGGGGGATGGGACTCAAGGCTTTGTTAAGGGCTGTCACCACAGACAGATACCATTGGTTCTGGCTCCACAACCAGGATGGCTGCACCCATAGTTGTGTCCCATAGAGCTCATCTGCCAGAGACTTTGTCCAAAAAGAGTCTGGGATGCACAAGCAGGTCACAGCCCCATGGGCTGACCCTAACCCAGGGCAACCCCTATCCCACAGATCCACAAATGCTTTAATGAGGATTCAGTGAAGGGAGCACAGTTTTATCAGCCAAGCAAGTCTAATCTTCAGTGCTTTGTGATGCCTTACCTGCAAGACAGATGCTAGTCCATCCTCAGCATTTATTTCTTGTCCCACTGGTATGGTCAGCTGGGTGCCCCCTCAGGCAGAGGGAAATGCCCCCTGCTCCAGGTCCCGGGCTCCCACAGTTCAGTGCACTGGAACAGTGCTTTGGAAACAGCAATCCCACAGCCATGGAAGGGATTCCCTTGCTGGAGCTCCAGCAGAGCAGCCAGTCAGTCACCAACAGCACCATCTGGTTCATGGAGCTGAGTGTAGGACCTGGCTAGGATGAAATAACTCCTTGTGGCCCACTACATGCTAGCATTGAGGGTTTCAATCACAAAGTGGTCAGGGTAAAGCCACGTGGAGCCTGGGTCAGCTCTTGAATCTGGCTCTCACTTTGGACAGCTACCTGATGGCGTGCAAGACAGAGAGCACCAGAGCTCTGGGGAAGCCCAGACACCATTTCTTCTGCTTCACAGGAGAAGCCCATAGAGGTGGGCACCAATCACCTTCATCCCTTATCCCACATCCAAAAGTGAGGATGCAGGTGTCGGGGAAGATCATGCTTCTGCTGTGTTGAGAAATGCCACTGACTCGAGCAACGTCCATGCCCAGACCACTGCAAAGGCAGTGTTGTCTGCAGGTACCTGCAGCAGCACTCTGCTACACAATACTCTTTGTCATGGTTTTCTTGGAGTAGATGCACTGCCCAATCCACTGGGTCCAAAGTTTTGTGGCCTCTGAGTTTGTATGAATGCCCAGATGCTCACTTGCCTGCAACCCACCTCAGCCAATTTAATTGCTATGGGTAGGAGCTATGGAGACAGTCACCTTGAGGTAAACTGCCATGGTCTGCAGGGATACAGGGAAATGGGACCGGGCACTGCAATCAGGGTCTTGACACAGTTGAGGTCTCGTGCCGCAATGCCACTTTGTTGAGGGGAAACAGTGACTTAAATAAGGTAGGTCCGAGGGGAGGATCCAGAACTGGGGAGGAGCATGGGACGGGCAGCTCACGGAAGGCAGTGGTTGGGAGATAGGGGAGAGGAGGGTGGAACTCCTGTGTAACTAAGGGAATGGGCCAATGGGAGCTCTCTCTGCACTGCAGCAAACTATAGCCAATCAGGTGCACAGGAGCGGGAAAGCAGGGGAGGATAAGGGAGTAAACAAGTTTTGGAGGGAAAATCTGAGGGAGAAAGGGGAATAATATGAAGGTACATAAGGTTTCATAAAAATTTAACAACAAACCAGGGTACATAAAACTTCCAAAACACGCAACAATAAACTGGGGAAAACTGTCCGTCCAGTGTATGAATTGTCCAGTAGATAAATGTCTATTCAATTCTCATAAATCTTTCTCCACGCCATATATTTTTCCCATTCAGATTCTTCTCCCGCAACAGTAAACCATGGAACCAGGACAGGCAGAGGCTCTTGTGCCCTCTACTCTGTGCTATCATCCTCAGGCTACCTTGACTGCAGGAACATTACCCTGTCACTGACTGCTAGTTGGGATCCAGCAGTGCTCATGTGCCTTTACCCCCAGCTCCCAGTTAATTCTCCCTTATGGTGCCATCCCAGTCTTGCTACTTCCTGACTCAGAAGACTTTCTTTGCCTTTGTTGGATTTAAAAACTCATTCAGTGGAACAAAATAACAAAATTTAGATGATTGTCCCCTCAATATCATTCATTAAATAAGCTATTGGGTTTTGTTCTCTTCCCAAAGGATAACTGTCTTGTCACAAAATGACACTTTCAGATGTCAGTCTTCTCATTAAGATAGAGCTGAAACCTTAGGGAATGAGGTGCCATTTCACTGTAAGTGGTCCATAAAAACTGAGCTCCACAAAAGATGTGGCAGTGTTCTGACATTGTTTTACTCATGCTATAGCCAGTCTTTGGATATGTGAGTGACTGGCAGTCTCTGAGTGCTTAAGTTTCTAACTTCTTTAAAGAATGAGAGATATTTTTAAGCTTGTGGTGGTATCTGTTTCTCTCTGTCAGTAACGTTGTGGGCAACTATTGAGGTCAGAGAGCTTATGCACCCTTTTACCACCACCATGTAAAGTTTAATGGACAGATTTTATCTGGTTTTAGTGTTGCATGGTGACCACAGCACAGCCTAGCCTTTGCCCAGGGTGTATGTACCCTCTGAATGTAACACTTCACTGCCTTGGCATGCCACATGGACAGACTGAACCAGTTTTATGTACCTTAGATAGAGGACATTTACAGAACAGTTCTCTGTGAAATTTTGAAATTTCAAAATGAAGAAATGGAAAATTCTTAGGTAGTTTGCAAAAGAATAAAAACTGCAGAATATTTGAGTTGAATATTAATATGGACCTGCTTGTATTTATTGCCCAATAGGTGCATCTCAGCATGTTTCAGTCTTTTTTTCCAGGTAGCATCAATATTCAGTCAAATGAGAACTTAGTGGTTGGCCTCCTTGCATCTTACCATTTCCATGAGGTAAATCTTTAGATGTAGATGAGAGGGATTTTCCTATCTGTTTCCATGAAGTTATATTTTCTTTAACATATCCTCAGCTTCTTTTGTTAATATATCCACTATGGAAGTAATTTTCTTTTCAAAAGTACTAGAGCCAATTCTATATGATGCTTCCTTAGTGGCATGCCTAGAACTGCAAATGTTGTACTACAATCACCTATAAGAAAACTTATATGATATACACATAGCTGGCGGTTTTTGCTGCGTAAACACTAAATTGCAGATGAAATAAGATGGCCAACTGCTGCTGACATACAAAATAGGTAGGAAAATAACATTACAGATCTCAAGATGAAAATCTGACCCAGCTTATAGAATTAATAGCTACCTAGTTATGTGCAGATGGTTAATATTCCTACACTATACATACTCACAAATGATTCCATTTTTTCTACTAAGAAATGCCAGGTGAGAAAGTTTATTAACTGGGCTCCAGTCTCACTGATGTTTAAATTGTGTTCAAGTAGAATTTATCTTCAGAGACAGTTGTGCTGTTTAGTTTTTGTCAAATGAAAAGTGATTGGAATTGATATCAATGTTTTTCTTTGCTACAGAAAACTCAAAAACGGTTCATTCTGGACAGATTTTGAATATGGTACTATTATTTTTTCCCCTCTGACTAGGAAAAAAGCTTCACTAGGAAGTGAGAATTGTTGCAGGATTTTAACAGAGCTGAAGTTTTTGTGATCGATGTATTTATTATAAAGAATAAATTCTCTAATGACCATGCAAATTAACTTTTTTTTTCCAAAATTTTAATTTTATACTGGTGTAGCACACAGACAAGTCTGAAACCTTCCACTTTTTGATCATTATTTTCCAGTTACCTTCATAATAACAGTTTTAAACAGAACTCTTCAGCTGGAAATCTGATTACGCTTTAAGAAAAGTATCAATGCTAAATTTTTTTTCCTACAGTTCATGCTCTTTTAATACAGAAATTTATGGCACTGTCCATTTACATTACATTCTGAGAGCCTGATCCAACTCCTGTGTAATCCTATAAGAATGCCTCCATTAGCTGCACTGGAGTACAAAACTACCACAAAACCAGATCCAAACATCCCTAAGCTTTGAAAAACTTTGGAACTTTTTCCAAACTTTTGACTCAAATCCATCTGTATTTAAACTACAAAGTACCGTCTTGATTTCATCTTAGATTGCAATGTGTATTCTAATTATGCAAAATTTTAGCAAATAAAATTAGGCTAATAATGACATATAAGGAGCTGTTAGTATGCCAAAGAAAATATGGCATTATTTTAATTGGCAACTTATTTTAGAAAACCCATTGATATGTTTTGACATCAATGAGTATTTCACTCCAACTTTATTTTATTGTTTATACTGTTAGTAGCCGTTTTAGGCAGTTTAATTGAAAAAAACCCCAATAGCAGTATACTAGTACTATGACAAAATATCTATGTGAAATCTCTGCTTTTTTTTTTCAGTAACTGTGTTCTTTTGGAACATTCAGGTTCACATTTGTGTACATAAGTAACAACAAGAAATGCTTTTATGGGGTTTATATTTCACTAGCTATGCAGAACCACAGAACTTAAGAAGAAGAGGCATTCCCATTGAGAAGAGTAGACAAAAAAATCTCTGATTTGATTCCTCTGGCTCTCATATCCATTCTTTACACAGAAACTAGCAGCCTGTAGCTCCTGTAGCACTGCTGACTTCCCTATTGCCTTACATCCCTCTGTACCTCAGAACAGACCATGAATGTACATCCGAGCTTTTGTTGCTCCATTCCACTTCATCTTGGATACTTCCTGGAAGCTCATTCAAGGACAGGAGCAGAGTACCTCTTGTTGCACTTATATTTCAGCCTGGTCTATATTGCACATGAAAAGACATGGGGCAGATTCTCTTTGTTTCCTAAACATGGCTGTTGACTTGTCAAAACTACCCATACCAAAACAGGGCCATAGGGCTTGAAAAAGTCCTACATGTTAGGACAGTAGGTAACACAGGTAACACACCACTGCAAATTTCCTGTGGAAGCACTTTCCAAGTTAGAAATCATAACAGATTTTGTTTTGCATACTGTGAGTAACAATGATAGGTGAGAAACTGATTAACCTTTTTCTTAAATCACTGTTTAAATTTAGAGAGAAAAATGCTATTTCTTCTGGTTTTATCCTTTTTTTTTCCTGGAAAATTTAGCCCATATTTAAGACTTAATTTCCCTCCCCCTTGCCAATTCTGCTCAATTTTCTGAGCAGAACCACTTCTTAATTGGTCTGAGTTTGAATTAATTATATCAATATGATCTGTATTTACACACACCAATATCTATCTTTATTACCACAAAATATTTAGTGCATGGAGAGATTACAATTTTGTACTGTCGACAAGATATATAAGCAAATAAAAGCTCTTCAAAATTTCACATACTTTGAGCAGTTTACAAGACAAACGGAGTCTAGCTGTCACGATTTTGAAAATCCTTATTTTTGCCAACAAACACAAAATCTTTGACACAGAGAACAAGCATGTGGAGTGAGTAGGAGTGTTTTTCAGTCTGTTTTTGTTCTCCTTCTCTCTTTAAATGCTAGCAAATGGCCATTAGTTTTGTTTCTAAAACGAACCAGTACATCCTGCTAAAATAGCTCTTTATGGCCATGATTTGACTCATGCATAAGGTTTATATTTCTGAAAGTGAAGGAGTTCCAGCAATTTATGATACTGAATCTATTAAGAAAATAAATGCTGTACAAGTCCCTACTAAGAAAAAAGGTTGGATTGGTTTGTATTTTTGTTTTGTAATCATTCATTGTAGTTTATATTAGCATCCTAAGTAGAGGCCTGTCTCTCAGTTTTATCACCCATCAAAAGTCCTATCTGAATAGCCATTTTAGATACACTGGAATGAAAAATGCCTGTTTGGCATGGTGTCATTGAATAAACATTAAAGGCATTAGCCTTGTCCTATGAACTTGCTACCAACATGAATTGTGCTCTTGCAGGTGTTCCACGTAAAGAAAAATATCTATGGCTGTCCCTGTCATCATTTACAAATTACTGGATCCACAGGAAAAAAGCCTGCTCTTTAGTTAAAGAATGTCATTGCCATCTCCAAAACGTTTAATATGGTGGTTGATTTGAAAACATTGCCATTTTGAATTACTATACATCTACTTTACAACCCAAAGGCAGTTGAAATACTGTGAAAACTCATTTAGAAAACAGCACTTTTTAGAAAATTGGGCAATACATAGAATAATATTGTTGTATTTGTGTGCTTTCTAAAGGAAAGAAATGCATTCATTGTAATGCAAGAATGCAAGAAATTGTCTTCATTGCAATGGTGAAGTTAGAAGGTCAGAAAAAATTGGAGAACTGTTGGGGAAAAATTAAAAGTATTCTGGTTAGAAACACACCGGTAGAACTGGAGAAAATAATTGCCTTGGGAAAATTTTTATTTTAGACAAAATTTCAAAATGCAGAATACCTATCAATCAAAACCTGACTAAATTCATGAATTTTACAATGCATCTTCTTTGCTGCAGAGAGCAGCATACAGATCTGTTAATTGGTGCCCATTACATGCATTCAGACCTATGAGGAATCTTATACAGTGTAGAGGATTTTCAGAGGTCTCCAGGCTCAGGTGACGAAGCAGGGATGGCTTCCCGCTCAAACGGCATCCTGCAACTCAGCGTGGGACTGAAGGGACTGGAACGGGTTCCGAACGGGAGAATATTTCCTCTGTATTTCCACCCTGCGCACATCACGGGGAACTTAGCTCGCCCCCCCAGAGCCGAGAGGGTAACGGCCACATGGCTGTGTCGCAGCCTACGGCCACA
>NW_021939324.1:3133488-3150120 GCF_001715985.3 Manacus vitellinus | reverse complement strand
CACCCCCTCTATCCCCCCACCCCCAACGCATCCATGTACTCCTTTCCCCAGTCCCCACGACAATGCCACCTATCCTGCAGCGCCAGTAGCTGGCAATTTAACCCCTTCAGTCCCTTCACCCTATGGATGTACTTGTTCCTCTACACTGGTAAATGGTGTTTGTCCCCCACATACCCCACATATTCCCACCTCACCATCCCCGTATACTGACCAGCATGCTTGCAATTATGGTCCTGGCTTCTCCGGTGCCAGTGCCCAGAGGAGCAGATGGTCTTACATAAAGGAACAAGCGTCAACAGCTGATGATTTGAATTTAGTTAAAGCATTTCCTGTATTTTATTATCCCAATAATCGCCCTATCTGGGAACCTATACCCCTCCCGGTACTGAAGGATACAAAACAAGCCATTACTGATTATGGGTTAAACTCATCTTATGTAATAAGGGTACTGCATTCTCTCTTTGCTGCTTACACGTTCACTCCAAATGACATAAAGGAATTGATAAGTGCTTTTTTCACTAATATGCAAGGAACACTTTTCCTAGACGAATGGCAAACTCGCATTCGCCAGCACACCCAGCGAACCTCAGCAACCACAGGGACACCAGTTTTGGAGTCCTTTAATAGGCTTTTCAGAGTTGGACCTTATATTTCCAATGAGGCCCAAACCAAAATTCCTATGAATGAATTGGACATTTCAAAAAATCTAGCCTTCCAGGCTATTCAAACCATTGCTGAGGCTGCTGAACCTACACCTTCATATACACAAGTACAACAAAAACTAACACAACTATTCATAGACTTTGCAGAAAGCCTAAAGAAAGCCATTGCAAAACAAGTCAAACATCCTGAAGCTCAGGATGCACTATTTTTAAGATTGGTTATAGAACAATCTAATGATGATTGCCAGCAAATACTAAGAACACTTAAAGTCCCCACTCCTATGGACATGGTTAAGGCATGTCATAATGTGGGATCTGGAAATTATAACAAATCCCTCCTGGCCGAAGTCCTGGCGGTGCAAAAGTAGACTACATGCCATCAGGGCAAACAACCTGGACATTTTAAAAAAGATTGCCCTCAACTAAAACCTAGGCCACCTACAGTACCTCCTAGCTTGTGTCCCCGATGCAAAAAGGGATTGCACTGAGCAAATGACTGTAGGTCACTCTTCGACAGAGACGGCAGACCACTCTCACCTAGGCCTACTCCCAAACTAGCGTCGATGTCGGGAAATGGACTGCCGAGCTCCAGGGACAGCGCTACGACACAAAATGTTCCACAAGCCAATCCCATTCACCTGCTCCCCTCGATCTCAGACGGACAACCAGAGCGAGTATCCTTAGGGTGGAGCTGGCATCTCCCCACCAACTCACCATAGAGAATGATAGCTACCAGACCGTCCTACTAAAACCAACAACTGAATTACAGTTACCTGCTGGACAATATATTCTAACAGGAACTGCCGCATCCTCTGATACAGGTTTAACAGTTGTCCCCCAATCAATATCTCTAGACAACCCAAAAGTAGTAGAAGTAACCATCAAAGCTCTGTTTCCACCCATAGAGCTTAACACAAGTACACCGATTGCCAGTCTAACCCACAATGAGGTGGGGAAAAACACTTTGAACTCAATGCCTTTAGTTCAGTGGTCACAGTCGATTTTACTTGACCGCCCTATGCTAACCTGTACTGTGTTGTATCCCAATTCTAACCAGTGTGTTCGAGTTAAGGGTCTGTTGGACACAGGCGCGGACGTCACTATCATTGCAGAGAGCAACTGGCCTAAGGAATGGAACACGACACAGCCCTGCATCAACATCAGAGGGGTAGGAGGAGCGCAGCCACTGCTTCAAAGTGCCTGCACACTATTGATTGAAGGCCCTGAAGGTAAACCAGCCTCTACAAGGCCCTACGTCCTTAATATTTCAATGACCCTTTGGGGAAGGGATATTATGGGGCAATGGGGAATCCACCTAACCACATCAAATTTAGCTTAAAGGCCACTGGTCAGCTGCAGTCTCCCGCCCTCATGTGGCTCTCGGATGAGCCATGCTGGGTATCCCAGTGGCCTCTACAGGGAGAGAAACTGCGGCAAGTAAACTTACTAGTTGATGAACAATTGGAAAAGGGACATTTAGTACCAACAGATAGTCTCTGGAACTTCCCCATCTTCACAATACAAAAATCAAATGGAAAATGGAGGTTACTACAGGACTTAAGAGAACTTAATAAAATCATAGAGCCCATGGGAGCTCTCCAGCCTGGGCTCCCATCAGCCACAATGATACCCTCAGAATGGCCCATCATTATTATAGACATCAAAGACTGTTTCTTTAACATCTCTTTACACCCTAAAGACTCTTGTAGGTTTGCGTTCACAGTACCCTCCATCAATGCAGCAGAACCATCTTGACGCTATCACTGGACCATCCTGCCTCAAGGAATGAGAAACAGCCCCTCTGTGTGCCAGAGAGTCATCGCAGAGGTCTTGTCTCCAATTTGTCGGCAGTTTCCCCAGACCATCCTGTACCACTACATAGACGACATCCTACTGGCTGCTGAATCCAAGGAGCAACTCGCACAACTTCATCGGACTGTGAAAGCTGCTCTGTCAAGACACGCCCTTGAGGTTGCACTGGAAAAAGAACAAATGACAATGCCATGGAAGTACCTAGGATATCACATCAATAACACCACGATTCAACCTCAGATGGTTGCCTTACCCTCCAACATCCACACCTTAAATGACTTACAGTCCTTGCTAGGTTTAATTAATTGGATTAGACCTCTCCTAGGTATAACAACAGACTCTTTAAAACCACTATTCCAACTTCTGAAAGGGGAGGCGGATCTGACATCCACTTGACACCTGATACCAGAAGCCCAAGCAGTGTTACAGGACATAAATCAAAGACTGAGTGCATGTCAGACTAAGCAGAGAGTGTGTGGGTTACCGTGGTGTTAGTAATTTTTAAGGGTATCAAGCAACCCTATGCCGTTCTAGGACAATTACACTTAAAAGGCAAGAAGTTTCTGTTATGGTAATGGGTTTTTCTAAGCTTTCAGTTTTCTAAATCGGTTACAACATACCCTGAAATGCTCTCCAAAATGCAGTCACAAAAGCAGACTGCGATTGTGGGAACTTTTGGGTAGGGGCCCAGAAATCATATATGTTCCTCTGTCTACTGTTCAACTAACCCAGTTATTGATTCATAGTGACGATTTCCAGTTAGCCATTGCTGATTTTAAGGGTCAATTTTCAGTACACTTTCCACCTATCCCTTTTTTACAGCTACTATCTCTCACCCAACCAGAACTAACTACGACGGATTAGTGGGATGGCGGAGACCTCCAGGTCTTAGGCTGCTAGCCCCATTACCTGCGAGGTGAATGCCCTTCCCCCCCGCCCCAGCATGTGGCCAGCGACCCCGCAAGGAGCCCACACAAACCACCAGGGAGGGATGGACGAAAGAGAAAGTTTATTGTGGGGAAGGGGTTTATAAAGCTTTTAGGAGGGTCAAAAGGGGGCCAATCACAAGTTCAGGGGCACAGAAAAAAACAATCAGGCAAGGGGTCAACAGCCAACAGGAAGGGGTTAACAAGGACCAATAAGAAACACCTCAGAACACTTTCCCAGGACACCTTGTATGGGAGACAAGTCCCTCACAGAGGGTGTCAGGAAGAAGAAACAGTAACCTTGCAGAAAATACAAAAAGCCATTTTGAAACCTGTTTAAACCACATTAAAAACTTGTTTCTATAACATTTGAGCTGTTTTCTTCTTTTTCTTCACTAGTTCATCTCTGACAGGACTTCTTCCATCCTGCATATGGCAAATCCCTTGCCACAACTAACAAATAATTATTCACCTTTCCCACTAACGAATGCTAGAACTGTTTTTACAGACGGATCTGGTAGGACGTCTAACACAGTAGTCACCTGGCAAAAGGCAGGGAAGTGGGTATTTGACATGCACAAGGTAAGAGGTTCCTCTCAGATAGCGGAGCTCTCTGCAGTAATACGCGCATTTCAACTGTTTCCAGAGCCTTTGAATATTGTTTCTGATTCAGCTTATGTGGTTGGTGTGGTCCGACAAATTGAAAACTCTTACATAAAGGACCTCTCCCAATTACAATTACCTCACATGTTCAAGACACTATGGTATGAAATTAGTCAGAGCAGACACAAATTCCATATAATCCACATCCGCTCTCACACTTCCCTTCCAGGGCCCATTGCAGAAGAAAACCGTGTTGCAGACGAAATAGCTGACACAGGACACCTGGCACAAACTGCAGTGGTCCCAAATAATTTTGAAAAGCAAAACTGTCTCACAGCTTCTTTCATCAAAACATAAAATCCCTCACAAAAACATTCAACCTCACACTCTCTGAAGCTAGAACCATCCTCTCTGCATGCCCAAATTGCCAAAGACTTACTCCCCTACCATCAGAGGGAGTAAATCCTCGTGGAATTAATCCACTGGACATCTGGCAGTCAGATATAACGCATTATGCACCTTTTGGAAAATTAAAGTACATTCGTGTGTCTATCGACACATGTTCTGGTGTTATTGCAGCAACAGCTCAATCAGGAGAAAAGGCTCGAGATGTCAAAAAACACTTCATGTCTGCCATATCAATTCTCGGCATCCCCAAAACTGTGAAAACTGACAATGGCCCGGCCTACACCTCTCAATCATTAAAAGAATTTTTTAATATGTGGGGAATTACACATGTCACAGGTATCCCCCATTCCCCGACTAGCCAAGCTATAGTAGAACGTGCCCACCATATGCTAAAAAACATGTTAACCAAACAACAAAACACAACCATCGGGCTCACACCCCAAGAGAAGTTAAATAAAGCCTTGTACATCATCAACTTCCTAAATAGGTTAGAACAGGACACCTCACCCATGGAAAGACACTTCAATTCACACCAGAATCAAGTCCAAACTGATGCAAAAGTTATTTATAGAAATGTAATAACAGGTGAATGGGTTGACCCTGTTCCTCTTATCACCTGGGGAAGGGGGCATGCTCGTGTTTCCACAGGTTCCGGTCCGAAGCGGGTTCCATCTCGTCTAGTGTAATTGCACCACAGCGACCAAGTACCATCATGATCTACATTATTTTTTCCGTCTTAAGCCATCTTGCCGTCTCATCAAAGCCGTTTCCTCCCACAAATCCTCCACTGCCAGATTGGGTAGTTGCAGACCCTGGAAACATGTGGACTTCCTTAGCTAAGTCTTTAGACGTTGATTCCTTGTGCCTGTCTCAGACCCTTCTAACCTGTTAAAAACATGTTTAGTTGCAGTTTCCTGGTCCCCTCAAAAATGGACAGGATTTAAAAATCAGTATTCCCCTCTGTGCAATGATCCGGAAAAAATTGGAAACCAAATTGTGTCCTGCTTCCCACAACCCCCAAAACCTGAGTCAGATCCACTATACCTAGATGACCACACTGAAGAGTTACAAATTTTGGGTACCCTCCCCTCATCCCACTGTTTTTATTTCAATACGAAAACAGAGGGAAGAGGTGAAAATCAGTTTAATGTAACAGCCAGTGGAGCATATTCCAACTTTGAATTCTGGTGCAAAGAAAAAATTGAGAACCCCCCACTACCCTTTGCCCTCCCCAAGGGGGAAGTCCTCATCTGTGGACTTCGGGTGTGGAAAGTAATCCCTAAAGGAGCGGTAGGGGGACCTTGCACATTAGGCCAGATATCACTCTATAATCTCACAAAGATAATTCATTCATTAGCCATTAGCCCCCTTAAAACAATCATGAAATGGGACATCACCTCCTACTCAAAAAAACTGGATTCACCTGCAGTCCAGCGATTTAAAAGAAGCAAAAAACCATCCACAAACACAGCCCCTCAACAACTCCCTCACCCCCTGGTTAAGCAACATCCCCTTTTCAAATCTCAGAATTTACAACAATTCACTGAAAATTGCGATTCTGACCTCCACTTTTGGTCCCACAGTAAGAATCTCTGGGGAGGCATAATAATTCCAGCCATTGGCACAACACATGCCTTAGATCTGCTCACGAAAATGGGATGTTGGTTAGCCAAGGAGGCAAATGCGATGAGTGCAGCACTAGAGGACCTACTACTAGATTCCCAGCAGATTAAAAAAACTACCTTACAGAATAGAGCAGCCATTGATTTCCTACTGCTAGTTAATGGACATGGCTGCAATGAATTTGAGGGGCTATGCTGCTTAAATTTCTTCAACCACTCTCAATCTATTCATTCCCATATAAATGAACTCTGTTTCCTCATACAACAAATCCTAAGGTCTGACGAGGTTAGTTGGGATGACATGTTTAGCTGGCTCTCCTTGAAGGGACTCTCACAGCCCCTGAAGAAATTTCTGTTATTTCTACTCTTAGGCTTGCTCGTACTAGCAATCCTTCTCTGTGTTCTTCTGTGCATAGCCAAATGTTTCCAGGGTCTTGTAATACACAATGCTGTGCAAGTTTACGTTTCATTAATAAATAAAAACTGAGGAATTGTGGGAGAACCACAGGATTATGAAAGCTGGAAAGAACAGCTTTAGAAGCAGACTCACCGCAGCGGCGGCTTCCCAGGATCAATCAAAGCAGAGAAAACAACTCCTTGTGTTTTTATTGTAACAGTTTTTCCCTGAGTTATGTATTTTCCCTGGTCCACGTGGCCCCCCCACTCGCAGCCATGCTGTCTCCCCTCCCCCCAATCGCAGATTTTGCTGTGCCCGCCTCTCCCCAAATCCTCCTTGGCTACTGGACACAATCATCCCGTATCTCCCATTGGTCAGTGGGCTCTCAAGCCACTCCCCTTCCCCTGTACCTCAACCCAATCACAGCTCTCCTTTCTGCCCTCCCCCCCAACCCGTATAAACCGTGTGGTTTTTAAGAATAACCCCTCTTTCTGCCACAGGACACACCGGGAGGTTTGGTTTTTCTCTCCCCTGCACAAGGGGACAGCGAGACCGAACCCCGCTCCGGGAAGATCAGCAGAGAGCAGCATACAGATCCGTTATATTTAGACTAGTATTCGTAGTTTGAGGGGTTTATCCAAACCAAACAGCTAAACTTGAGGAGTTTCACTTCTCAGTAAGGACAGGTGGTTACTTCTGATACTCAGTCGATCAGAGTTGCTGTCCCAGAACTGATACTGAGTGACACTTTTTCTTCTTTTCTCATCCATAAAACTAGGACCATTACTCCTTCATAAAAAATCTGATTTACTGATGAAATGTACTTTGTAAGTTTGTTCTCCTTCTTCATTAAAAACACCAAAATTGAAAACCTCCAAGACTCTGAGGGAAGACTGGAACCTTATCTGAAATACTGGTTTCTGACTCAGCTGTAATTTATAAATTATAATTAACACTTAGCAAAATAAGTACATAGTGCAGTGTATGTTTTGGGTTTTTTGTCTTTGAGGTAGGCAATTCTTTCTCCCAAATAAGAAAAAAGGATGGGTTTAGACCGTTTTTTGTTCTACTCAAATAAAAAAAAAAGGTGTTGAATTGTTGACGTAACAGAGTTTGCAGTTATGTATGTTCTATTTGTGGGCCAAAATACCCCTCTAAAATTTCTAAATAATTTGAAGACTCTGAGAAACAACTGTTCAGATTACAACTAGTGAGAAGAAGAATTAAACAGGAGCTCTCCAGTGAACAACAAAAATGATCTAGGCAGTCAAATCACTGACTAATATGGGTAAAAAAAGTGGGTTAAAGTTGGGGCCTAGGCCTCTTTTTGCTATCAAAATAGTAAACATATGGTCTTAGCATTAATATGTAAGGCAATAAAATATTTCAGCTTTTTTTTTTCTTGTACAGTCAAAAAAGATTTCCCTCTGTAAAGTGGTTGCACTCAAAGCCTACTGATAATTCTAAGTCTCATTAAGCAGCAGGTGGGAGTTAGGCGGTACCTTCGTTTTAAGAACTCTCCACAGAGGCCATCTCTAGAATATGTGTCCTCTGCAACAGTACATTACCTACAAATAATGATACAGTTATTTTTATAATTGCTCCTGATATTCTGTCTTCTGTACATAGAAGTTTTGGGGATTTTTTTTCTCTATTCAGAAAGCAGACAGAAAAAATGCATTCATGGCATAGCTGAAAATACTTATTTACTGTGTCCACAATTTTGGAAAAAGAAGCTGTACAATAAGCTGAAACACACAGTTGTGTTGCCAAAAAATGAGCAAATTTGGATACATGTGGCTTGCAAAGAAAGAAGGAAGATGTGAAGGGAAAACAGAACAGTACAGTATTTAGGGCCAAAAAAATGTGCTCCAAATGATAGAATTGACTTTGGGATAGAGGTCTAGTAGCTAACTTGATAGAATTGTGGCCTGCCTGAGACTTTCTTCAAAAGTTTATAGCACAGAAAGTGTGTTTGAACAGGAACAAATATTTCTCTTCAGGTATCTCCTTTTCACTCCTCTTTCTTGCAACACGTACAAGTAAAAAAATGACAAAAGCCATCCATGTCTGAGAGCAGAATCACCTCCAAATACCAAGGCAAATGTATGCAGTGTTAATGCACATTACCCTTCATGTTTTATTTATGTAGAGTGAAGAGTTATAAAAAACTTTTAATTTCAGTTGTCACCTCAATTAATGCAAAAATCTGCAGTAGTATTATTTTCTTCATTTTGACTTCACCTCTGTTGAAACCACAACTACTATTCTGTCTATCTTGGGTTGCAGGGATTCTGGCCTTGCAATTTTTATGTTCTGTTGGGTTCTTTCATTTTGCTACCAGACTTCTCATTTTCTTATATGTGAAAATATCCACTTCTTGTAACAATGTCAAATGTGACAATTACCAGGTGCTGATGTAATGTCACAGGCTCTGAGAAAGAAATACTAAATTTTAATATTAGAAAAGCAACACAAATAACAGTGAGAGGATATACAACTACTAAATCAGAGAGATGGTGCTGCCTAAAGTGTACAGAATCAGGACATTTTCATTGGTCATGAATGTAAGGAAATGTACTATAACATGGAAGTCTACTAATGAGGATAGTCATGAATCTTTTCTTTCATGCCAAAATCAATAGTGAATAAATACTTTTCCACATAGAAGAAATTCCAACCAAAAAAAAAAAATACTTTCTGAAAAAATTGTTGAAATGGAAAACGAAACAACTGCGTTGTTCATGGAAATGGACTCATTTTTATGCTATGGAGGAATAGTCCTGTTGCAATTTACCAGAATATAAAGCAAGAAAATCTCGAAAATAAGGCTTTGATTTCATGTATTAAAAATGAGGCAGAAACTAATAATGATCTAATATTGTGTTTTATTGTAGAAATTGGGCCCCATATGCTTGAGGATCCCACCCTGAAGGTGCTAAGTGTTTCTTTGCTGAAACTCTACCAACACAGTATGTCCAGAAACGAACACCCTTGTTGCTAGCAAGAAAGGTTTTTTCTTACGCTGAGTTATTTAATATTGTTGTTGTCATATTCAAGATAGCCTGACCTTTCACTGTGTATTTTGTTTGTTATTTTTATGCTTGTAGCCTCGCAGTACTTAGGGCCTATCCAAATAATGTATTATAAATATAAAGATCACAAACTGTAAAAATACACTAAATAAAAGTAGTGTAGTTCAGAGGCTAAGCAACCACAAGCATATACACAGTCATATGTTCCACAAGGTGCATTGAATTTCATTATTTGAACAATTCAGATCATCATGAATATGGAAATATAAAATAGAGAGAACATTATTTCCTACAAAGTAAAATGGAAAGGAACAATTAGAGCCCCTACTTTGCCAAACACTAATCTTCAGCTAAAGAGTCAACAAATTAAAAGAAAAAAAGTACTTTTTCAATAAGCAACATGATACAGTATGTGATGTATTTACAGCAGGATGTGAATGTTTGAGGCTATAAGTTTGTAATGGGGAGATCATTTCTCCTTCTCCACTGATATAGTATTTCAAAAAGTGGATTACAATTTTTGGATAGTGTTCAAAATTTACAAAATTCAAAGACTGATGACATAAGTTCACTTCATCTATGGTTTCATTTAATAGGCCTTGGCTGTATATTTTATATATATTTATAGCTAGAAGCTAGTTCAGTTTATAGAAAATATACCCCATTAGCAGTTTTGTGACTTTATAAATGAGCTATTGTGTTTTTGTTAGACTGTAGGCATGTCTTTGTGTGTATACCTATCTATCTATACACAAATATATATTTTTTTTTCTTAAAACACTCATTGTTTTAAACTTTAATCATGCACAAGAACTGCAAAGTGCTTAGAGTTTAAAATGTTTTCCTGAGTGCTGCAGAAATAAAACCAGAGAAGTTATAGCAGTGTTTAGCAGAGATTAAGTGCTTAAAGGTACAATGTTCCATTTTTCTGGTAATCCTTTAAAATATAGCTTATCTTCAAATCAATGTAAATGCTCCTAAAAAAACTTAAAAAATAGGAGGATGTCAGTTCAAGGATAAAATCAAAAACAGAAAGAGATGACTGTTTGATTCCTCTGGACCTCATATCCATCATCTACACAGAGACTACATCATCTACACGAACAGCATGGCGAGAAGTCTGTCACATTTACTTCTCACCACACTTTGGAACAGACATGAATGCATATCACTGCTTTTGTGCTCCCTCCAAATCTCATAGACTCCAAACAACTTCATCTAGGGCACTTCCTGGAAGCTTGTTCAAAGACTTCTGTTCTCATGTTATAGCCTGACTTATGTTCCACGTGAAAAGACATGGGACTTGCACTTGGAACCAACTTCAGTTTGGTTCCTAATGAGAATTGTTTTCCTGTCAAAACTACCCATGCAAATCTAAAGCTAAATCTGTAGGGCTTGAGAAAGTCATAGAATCATAGAATGGTTTGGGTTGAAGTGGATCTTAAATATCATCTAGTTCCAATCCCCCCTGCAGTGGAGAGGGACACCTTCCACTAGACCAGGTTTCTCAGAGGTCCATCCAGCCTGATCTTTGAACACCTTCAGGGATGGAACAGCCACAGCTTCTCTAGGTCACCAATCCCAGTGCCTCACCACCATCACAATAAATATTTTTGTCTTAATATCTAATCTATACTTACTCTGTCTAAGTTTGAAGCCATTCCACCTTGTCCTGTCACTACGTGCCCTTGTAAAAAGTCCATTTCCATCCTTCTTGTAGGTCTCTTCTGTTAGTGGAAGGCCACAATTCAATCACCTTCTCTTTGCCAAGCTGAACAATTCCAACTCTCCTAGCCTTTCCTCACAGGAGAGGTGCTCCTCCCATTTAATCAACTTGATGGCCTTCCTCTACACTCACTCCAACAGGTTGACATTTGTCCTTTGCTCTGAATTGTTCTGAAAAATACACCAAAGATTTTGCTCCTCCAGTTCTCATCCTGCTGTTCATCCACTCAAGAGGTGTGGAGAGTTTGTCTTTTAAGACTGAAGCAAAAAAGTTTTTTAATACCTCAGCCACCTTCTCATCTATTGTTACCAGTTTAGCAAGGTTGTTTATCTGAAGGGGTACACCTTCTTTGACATTCCTTTTCTGGTTAACAGACCTGTAAAATGCTTTTCTGCTATTCACTTGCCAGGTTCGGTTCCAGCATTGTCCTGCCTTTCCTCACCCCATCCCTACCCAACCAAGCTTCACCTCTATATTCTTCCCAGGTTACCTGTCCTAGTTTTCACTGCGTGTGCATTTGCCCATTTCTCTTTACTTCGACCAACAGTTCTCTACTCAGCCATGCCAGTTCTGTGTGTTAAGAAAGCCTCAATGCTCTAACATATGGGGCCAGTCTCATGTGTAATGGTGTCTCACAGAGAACACAATAGATTTATTTATGTTTATTCCCCCTTTTTGAAGGGATCAGAGACTTCCATTCTATTCTTATCCAAACATTTTGGTGTCTTTCTAAAAAGCTCTAGCTACAAGAGTCATTATTTTGAGAATTTCAGCTTTTGTGAGAATAAGACAATCTCTCCCCAGGTTGGAAGAGTTGGAGGAAACAGCTTGAAAGCTTAGGTTAGGTATTTTGAAAATAAATTTCATTAATTGAAGGACTGCTCACTCTTACTGAGCAATGAATGCTTGAGTTTGTTGTAGATTTGTAAAGTCTCTTTTGCACCACACTGTGTTCTGTACACTTTTTATCCTGAGGCAGACTGCAAGTTTCCTGGTGAGCCAGAGGAATATTGCCACTTTAAAGCACTCTCCAAACAAGATGCCATTATAAAGATGAGTGACAGATGGGAATATAGACACATCTGTGTCTCAGTTCTTAATTTCCTGAACATTTTGAAAAAGGAGAGTAAGAAGCAGTTGCATATTAAGTAAAAGTTAAAGAGAATAAAATTCACTGTCAGTAAAAATGCAAAAGTGTTTTAATAATATAAACTGAAGAAGTGGAATTATTTTCCTTCAGAATACACAGTCTGTATAACTGGAAAACCAAGACATTGTCAAGACTGTGCTGCTTCTAAACAGCTAGACAGTCCTCAAATTAGTTTCAATGATCTCTTCTGAGAAAAAAACAAAAACAAACAAACAAAAAATAAAATACCATCTGCTTTAAAACACAGTTTGTGCTTCAAAATCACAGTATTTAGAACCTGGGAAGTGAATGATTTTAAAATATAAGGCACACAGAAGTTCTCATACTTGTTGGTTTGTTTTTTTTTTTAACTCTCCCAAGTGTGGCTTTAGCTATTGCCTTTACTCAAAAGAAAAAACAAAACAGAAAGCAAAATCTTTTAGCTGACAGTAGTAGGAATTCCTTAAAGGGTAGAAAACAATAAAGACCCCTAAATTCAGAGCTCTGGCTGGAAAGTGGCACAACTTTTCATCTAATATCTGATGTGGGAACAGCAACTACTAAAGGATTAAAAGTCAAGGTTCTTAGCGAAGAATTTAAGACAAGCTTCGGACCTTCTGCCATGTGCATTTCAAGGTTTTGTGAGTTTGCCATCATTAAAAGACATTTTTTCTTTTGGCCTTGTGTTCTTTACTATTTGGGAATTTATTTCCCCTTTGAGGTATCCCAGAGGCAGCCAAGACCTCTTGTAAAGTTTCTTGCAGAACTTACCAGAACCCCACTGTGCAGCCTATACCTGTCTTTCCCTGATTTTTATAACTGATCTTCAGAAAAAGAACAAAAGACATTTCAAGACATTTCACAAAATCATCAGTAGCCAATTGCTTTAGTGTATTTAAGAATGTAAATACTCAGCAGCTAATGTTTCCTGCTGTGCATCTTATCAGACAGCAGTGTACTAAGATCCTGAACTAGTGACATGGCACAGTGAAAATGGAGACTTGACCTGGGGAAACAGCTCTTTTCCCAGGCCCTGGACTAATGGGGGTGGGAGTGTGTAAAAAACAGTTAGCTTGGGGGGTGGAACAAGGGGCATTAAGAAGCTGATGCTCTCAATCTCGAAAAGAAAGCTGCTATAATCAGTATACAGCATTCTCTCAGTCAATCCAAAGCTTTACAGCAGGAAAAAAAAAGCTCAACAAAATCTTTCAGCTCAGTGTATAAATGTAAGAGGATTGTCAAACTGGATAGGCAGGAGTCTATCACACAAAAATTTATTATTCAAATTTAAAGTAAAGCTTTGTTTAGGTTTTAATGAAAGCAAGAGAATTTTAACAAGAGAAGTTCTGTTCTTTCTCTTTTTCTCTCTCTTTCCACATTCAGTTCCTCTGACCCTGCACCTGCTTCCAGTTTTGGCTTCTTGGCAGTGATGCTTAAAGAGACATCAGCTGGCAGCGGTAACCTGTTAAAAGCTCCCCTGCAATGCTGCTTTGCAAATGCCAGCCATTTATTCACTGGTGCATGCCAGCTTAACACAAGGTTTCTTTCCCTCTTGCTTCCCCGCTCTGAGGTTTCAGTTCCACACAACAGTAAGGAGTCTGAGTCATGCCCTAGCTGTTTGAGCATCCATTAAATGTGGTCACTGCTATCTGCTGTTGTCATATTTTGATCCAAAAAGTGTTGCATAGAATTTCAACTATAGCACTGTTTCTTCTTTGCAGACATAGCAGTTGAACCACAAGTTTTGTTTTATTTTAGTTTTGTCCTTTTAAACAGATGGTGGGATAGCTAAGCTGCTAGACCTTGTAGTTATTTTGTTGCCTTTGTATCTTTCCTCTTCTGCTTTTCCAAGTCCATAATGATCCCCTGGAAAAAGAAATATAGAAGAAAATGAAGACAAAGAAGGTGGCAAGTAGCTTAAGTATTCGACATAAGCAGACTCCTTCCATGCTGCCTTAGAGATCACAGTTCAGTTGGATCTCCAGTGCCTCACTGTAAATTCAGAGCTATTAACAACATGATATTCATTAGACTGAGTTCAGAATTCTATGTATGGTAGGATAAAAAATTGGCCCCAATAGGACATTTTTGAATTCACTACATGACCAGCAGAGAGTGAGAAAGTGCCACAGATGTGCGACAATTCCACAGTATATTTTCTTTGGAAATCTAAAGCTTATCTTTAATGTGTGTTGTCTGAAAGTTCTTTCTAGGTCATTTGGGGAGATAAGAAATCTGATTTTCATAGTCTGAACTACTGAAGTTTCTCCTTGTACTCCATACTCTTTCTACAGATGGTTCTAGGTGGGAAAGAGTTGTCTCAGTGCTCTTAGCATGAATAGGTTGACAAATTAAATTTCACTGCAGCAACATTTTTGCATGGAAGAGGAATCAGAAGCTTACGGACCTTTTGATCTCATATTCTCCTTCAGTAAGACCTGAGCCTATTCCAGTTTATCAAAAGATTTGTATTGACTTTCACCAAGTCCTTCTGAAAAGAAGTTTGCAAGAGCAATGTACCCTAACTTTTTGAGTGAATAGAAAGTGTGTTGCAGAATAGTTACAGTAAAACCATGAGGAATAAAAGCAGTGTTGGACAGGAGGCTGGGGAGAAAATAAATAGCTCAGGTAGTTAGCAGCAGTGTGAGCAGTAGCCTGTTCTACTCATCCAGATTATTATTTCTTTATTAAACTATGAGAAAGCTTGGAAAAATACAATGTGGGTGAAGAAGAGCCATATTATCAGTCAAAGGAAGAGTAAAGCAACTCTGCAACACATATTTTATCCCCACTCATGTCTGAGAAATTGTGACTCTAAGACTGATGTCTACAAACCAGATATACTGGACTTGACACATGCATCTTTCTATGTTTTAACCCTGGATGCTAATGTTCACATGCCCACTGCAATAGTTTAAGAGATTTTCTCCCCATTTTATGTAAAAATCAGTCATTCAGCTAGAAGGTAATAAGAGGGGTTGGGTTACAGTATCATGATGAAGGTCCGTGATCAAAACAGCCAACTTGCAGGTAAAGAATCCGCTGAGCATTCTTAAATATATTTGCAGCTGAAACAAACATGGTCCTTGGTGTGTATATGAAGCCTGACCATCAGGGAATAGAAAAAAGAGCAAGTTTAAATGGCTTTTATTATGAGGTGAAAAAGGTTTCAAGGTGTAAGTAAACATCTACCTTCTGCTTGATGTCTTTATATCTGGTGGGGGGAAAAATGCTTCTATCTTTTTTGTAGACAAGAAAGATATCTGGCTCCCTACTGCAGAACAACCTCCAATAACCTGATTTTTGGCCCAGCACTTAGGCCACAAGAACAGAGAGGTAGAATGAGATAATTAAGTACGTTTCTGCATGAAGCTTTGAATTTAAACCCAAATGCACAGTCCATTAATGCAAAGATTACAAGGTGACTTGCACAAAGGAGGCAGAAAACATACCAAACTACAAATGTTGGTATGTAGGATCATATGATCCTTTAACCAAATAAGATGGAGCGATAGGGCTCTAGCAACATTTTCCCTTGCATGTATTTCAGAGATGTAGCTGACATAGAAAAGTGTAGCACAAGCATGACATACTCCTGGTTTTGAAAAGTTTATTTTGTAAAATAGATGAAGCAGATAGTTGTCTTGCTGACTCTGAAAAATAGGAATAGATTTCATAACAAAATATGGGCTTGGCTCAAGTTTGGCATTGTATCAAAAGGGGTTGATCACATGTTTGGTGTCCTAGATAAACCCCAGATAGAGTTTCATGCAAACTCAGAGGCATCACCGAAAACCTAAAAAAAATTGACTAATATTATTTAGAAATGTTGTCTTTCTTCTGTCTCAGAACAGCTTCAAATATTGAGTGGAAATGACAGACCTCTGAACCTCTGTGAACAGATGACCAGAAATGAATTTCTACAAACCCTATGTGGACCACATTTTCCAAACTCACACTATTTTGATCTCTTCTGACCACGTCTGCAGTAGGGTTTACACTGCTGACTACTTCTGATCTCACAGTGCAGGAATGGTCCATTGGCCTGTAAAGCCCACAGCTAAATTCAGATCTATCTGGAATACTTCTGGTAAGGTCAAGAAATCAAGCTCTTCAGTAACAATTCTAACAGTAATACACCTTTCAAGCAGTACAGGACATGCTTACAAGCCTGAATGTTTATACAATCACAATAACAAACTGCAGCAGTTTAGCTGCATCTGTGCTCTTTCTTTTCTTTTCTTTTCTTTTCTTTTCTTTTCTTTTCTTTTCTTTTCTTTTCTTTTCTTTTCTTTTCTTTTCTTTTCTTTTC